>NW_006203897.1:1287589-1395481 GCF_000334495.1 Tupaia belangeri chinensis
ATGAACAAAAAACCATGTGAGTTTTATTTTTGAAAAAAAAAAAAAAAAAAAAAAAAACTCTCTGGAAAGATTAGTTATGCAATGAACAACTAATTTATGGAATTCCTAAAACAATCTCTGGGAAGTACTTAAAATCATCTTCTGTGAATAGTAACATCCTCCCCAAACAAATTGCAATGAAGGAAGGAAATGATAGGTTCTGCATGTCCCATTTGCCATTTTTTCATAAATGGTTCCTAAATCATTCTACTGGCTTTTTAGCTAAGTTCTCTGGTACTAAGGCATTGTTTCCTGAAGGAACACGCTGACTTATAATGAACAAAGACGCCAGGCCAAAGAGCCATAGGTAAAATTTCAAGATACAATTGATTATTCTTTCCTTTGGGCTGACAACTTCCAGGTTAGGAATTGTTTTCAGAGCATTTGCGGCTCCATAAAACTGGCATTCTGGGGAAATGCTATTGTTTACTCTTTCACACTTGACAAAAGCAATTCCCACGTGAAAGACAAGTTTAGCGTGGGACAGAGTCTGTTACCTAAAGGAGGAAACAGTCTGGTGAGTTCCCAAGCTTGAAAAGTTGTCATATTGTCACCTCCAATTGCCCAGCCACTGTGTTTTTCAGCCATGGCTATTTTGGACATTACGTTTTTTTGGTTTTTGTTTTTTTCTCCCTATAGTTCACACAAGTCACATAGAATGATCAATCATAAATGAAAACAACAGAACAATGCACGTTAAATTAGTTAAAAAAAAAAAAGTAACTTTTCCTCAAATGCAAACTTACAACAAGAGTATACTCTTTCTTGATTTAAAAGTGGTGTGTATTTTCAAATGGCCTTGAATTCTGCTTTTGCCATTTCTAATCCCCATAAAAAGTCCTAGTAACATGTGCGGATGGGGAGTGTGGGCTTTTGTGAATGGGCAAGTTTTAAATTTCCGTTTAGAAGGATGCATTACACTTTTGGCTCCAACAGCCTTTATGTCTTTGATAGACTGATCGGGGCACACCTTTGGATGTCATCCTTCTAATGTGATAAGAATGATCAGAAGGGTGTCATCCTTCTTTGCAAGAATGATCAGGAGACAAGAATGTCTACAATGAAGACGTGATCGCCTTCCCTTCAATGCTCTCAGCAGCTGCCTGGTCCTCCCGCAGGCAGGAAGGAGGAAGCCCTTTGCTGGCTGTTCTACTGTGGCCCTCAGCGCATAGCTGCCTGGAATTGCACGAGCGTAGGGAGGTGGGGTTGATTCGGATGGACTGTCCTGATTCACGCTGTGATAAAGCTTCACCATCACCGTATTACACCCACATCTCACATCCCTGGGGCCCATTTTAGAAGCTCCAGTTTAAGATTAATGTGCTTAATATATATATCTATATATATATATATAAAAGTCGATTTCAAATAAATAAGCATTATAACGTGCTATCCAGGTGCTATTTACAAATCAAGAGCAGATGAAATAGTACAAAATAAAAGCAGGCAGAAGTCCGACAGAGTCTCAAATTCAACTGTCCTCATTCTGAGCGGGGAAATTAACTTATTCATGTCCATCTTTGGCAGAAACCAGCAACTGTTTAAATTATTCAGTTTGTGCAGCTTCAAAACTTAAAAATAAAAAGAGGTTGGCATCAGAGTGGAAGGAAAGGATCAGTCCCAAGTTGTTGTTTTATCAGGCAGGAGAAAACAGCAAAAGCGAAAACAGAGAATGCAGTGCAGGGATCCTCCAAATCCAAACGCGCACCAGGCCGGCCCCAGAGAGCAGACCCCTCCGCCTGAACGGGGAGCCCAGAGCTGGGACCTGGGGCTCTCATTATTACTCCTATCATCTCCGAATTCATTTTGGGAGGAGCATCTCCTCTGAGCCTGAAAGTTAGCAACAGTGACAATAAATCAAGATGATATGAGACAACTGTTACTTTTTTTAACGAGTCCTTTAATGTTTTACATTACTTTGTGTGGTACAATCATTCCTTGTGCTTTTAAATTTGGAGATCCGAGAGAAAACAGCCTTTTTGTTGCAGTGCTCACCTCTAATTGTAACTTCTTTCTTCTGAAGGATTTCTTCCCCTGTGTATACGTTCCTGGCTCTGCAGGCATAGGTGCCTGAATCTTCCAGGGAAACGTTCTTGATGACAAGATGGAGAGTGAGGGAGTGTTCTTTCGTGACAGCCATTTTCTGCTTGCTAATGTTGTGGTGCATTGTTCTGTTATTAACCGTCCGCAGCAAAACCCACGCGATGTCTCTGTACAAGAACTTGTTAACTGTGCAAGACAGTTTCAGGTCCTCTCCTTCTGTAGGCATCTTTTCCAAGTTAACGTGAAACCCATTGGGTACATCTATAAAGGAAGAATAAAGAAGTTCACTTCACAGAAAGCAATCAGTGTCGCATGATCATTGATGAGCTATTTGGAGAGCCAAAGAATTGTTCCTACATGGATTCTGTCTGCATTGGCATTAAAAAGGGTATTTTAATTTTTATTATTTTTGATAGTGGTAGGGGAATTGAATAAACATAGCAGGTAGTGTGAGCAACTAAATCCATTCCATTCAAAATGGGGTAGGGAATGCAAACAGGACCCTTATTAAAACAGTACTTTTGGGGACCAGCAGGTGGTGTGGTGGCTAGGGCGCTGGACATGACCAACCGTGGTTCAAGTCCTGGGCCTGGTGGTTTGCTTTCTCACTTTCCCTCTTTTTCTCTGTGTCTCTCTCTGTTCAAATTAAAAAAATGAATGAATAAACAAAATTTTAAAAAAACAGTATTTTGCCCTCCTTTGCCCACGTTTGCTTGTCAAAGTAGAATGTTTTTCCAACGTGGGATGATCAACTTGTTTCCCATTTCTTCATCACCTACGCCAGAACTCCTACTGATAAGTGGACGTTTGAAGTGGGCAAAATAATGCAGTAATATAAGAGCTATTCCTACTAAAAAAACCCAAAAGTACCTTTATAGTTAAACTTATCCACCACAGCTTGGGGACGAGTGAGACTAGGAAGTCCGACACACATGCCCATCAATACCACATCTGTCCTCGACTTTTCCAGTGAGAAGCAACTGTGACGCAGATGCCTCCTCCTGCCGCTATCCCAGAGGACTCTTCCTGGTCTCCGGCACACGGGCCCAAGAAGAGAGTTAGGGCCCGGACTTTTCTCTGTGTCTCTCTCTGTTCAAATTAAAAAAATGAATGAATAAACAAAATTTTAAAAAAACAGTATTTTGCCCTCCTTTGCCCACGTTTGCTTGTCAAAGTAGAATGTTTTTCCAACGTGGGATGATCAACTTGTTTCCCATTTCTTCATCACCTACGCCAGAACTCCTACTGATAAGTGGACGTTTGAAGTGGGCAAAATAATGCAGTAATATAAGAGCTATTCCTACTAAAAAAACCCAAAAGTACCTTTATAGTTAAACTTATCCACCACAGCTTGGGGACGAGTGAGACTAGGAAGTCCGACACACATGCCCATCAATACCACATCTGTCCTCGACTTTTCCAGTGAGAAGCAACTGTGACGCAGATGCCTCCTCCTGCCGCTATCCCAGAGGACTCTTCCTGGTCTCCGGCACACGGGCCCAAGAAGAGAGTTAGGGCCCGGACCCCCTTTTTATGATGATGGTTCCACTTACATAAAAGAACCAAGATCTCTTCTGAAAATACTGACAACTAATCAGGAAGAGTTGCCAGATCCCAAATATTTAAAACAAAAACAAAAAGAAAAACAAATTTACTCTCAAAAACATTTTAAACATGTTCTGAAGGTAACCGTGTCATGACAAAGCATTTTCCTCATTGTCATGTCCCGGCTAACCTTCATTTCTATCCTCTAAGTGCCTCTAGCAACACCCCACACAGCTCTCCCCTCGGCATTACTACCCTAGAACTTTAACTTTTGGAATGAAGACCTTTAACTTTTGGAATGAAAGCGCCTCAGTGTCACTTGGGACCATTTCACCAGAGGACCTTTCAAAAATCATTGGTTACAGGCCCTTAACTGACCTGCTCTCAGAACCCTCCCATTGCTTATTAACAGTGGCGTATCCAGATTTGAGCAAAGAATTTGGGCCAACATTTTACAAAGTGCTTTGAAGATGAAAAGCACTATGTTATGCCATTATTATTATTATCCTCTGCACACAAAGCTATAAAGAAACCTTTAAACCTTAGGGGGACAATAGTCCAAAATTAGATATCATTATCAACTCTTTCCTAAATCTCACTTTGCTTGTTTTTCTGATTTTTCTGGGCTTTGGCTTTATTATAAAGTGTCACGTCTGAAGAAATGCCAAAGTATTCATTTGAAACCTGGGAGCGGGGGGTAACGGCGGCGTAAGAAGCTGTCAGTGGCTGAGGAGAGGAGACCAGTGGAGGTTTTCCTGCTTTTAACCTGAAAACCTAAGCATGTGCCAGAGATGCAGGAGCAGCGGGCACAACAATAAGGTTTCAGAAATAGCTGCCGTAATCCAGCATCTTTTTATATTGAGGACATTTTCCAAGGATGAGGAGCAAAACATCAGTCATCGACCTTCACACAGACACCGGAGCAGAGGCACCGTGCGCTAGCCGCCATCGAATCTTTTCTTCAGAGACGACAGACGTACCATTTAGGAGGGCTCATCCCGGTGGTGAGGACCCAAGTGAGTCCAAGTAACACCACTGAGATCATGTAGAGAGTTTCTATTTACTTTAGTGATTTGAAACTTCCTGTGGAAATAGCTCACAGGTTTCCTGATGGAAGATTTTGTTTATCTTTGCCAAGCACCACCAGGAATCTCAAAATAAAATGCATTTAGTGACATTGGGAAACCAGGGAGATAAGGCAGTGCTGTTCCTGTCTCAGCCTCCGTAATTGCTCACACACCCATAGTCGTGCTGAGTGCCAGCAAAACAGCAGCGACACACACACACAGGAAAAGAAGACCACCGAGCTGAGTTTGAGGTCTCTTTCTTATTGAGAGGCTGAAGCCAATTTGGTTTAATCAGACAGCTTCTTCGAAATGATTCTCCATTTGTCAGTATAACCTCTCTGGGATTCTCTTTTGATCCATGGAACAGGATAAATAAAATGTTCTCAACTATTTCATAAACCCCCGAGAGATTTTCCTCTTAATTCGTGTTGATTTTTTTCTGAGCCCAAGTACAAAAGCAAACCCAAGAAGGAAGAGCTTTTTAACCCTCAGTAAGAAAGCAAGGAATCTTCCTACACTAAAGTATCTGTTACAAATTCAGCATAATCATCACCAAATATGATTCATCTAACACATCATCACATTCGTGAAGTCTTCTGAGGTGTCATGGAAAAGAATCAACTCTGGTTCAAAATAAGACACCCAACCTAGGGTTCGGTGAAAGAGTAATCTATTTATAAAGGTACATATTTAGAGGCAGGCATTTTGACTCTGTTGAATCCGACATGTGGATTCAGTTCATGAGGAAGATAAGCATAGAAATGAAAAGGATGGAGCCAGCCTGCGGTGTGGGGTTAAGGTGGCTGGATCCCATATGGCCAACTGTGTGGTTCAAGTTCTGTACTTAGAAAACACACCAGGCACATATGCGTGCATGCCCCAAATGCCAAGAGGCGAATGGATGAAAAGGGATTGCAGTGTAGGCCATCCCGCCTGGGGAGTGCTTTCCCACTTTCACTCTCACTAGTGAGTACACATGCACTCTGGCAAACTTTTTATTTAAAAGGGTGAATGAGATGGTCATCTGCCTCATGGAAATAAAGATGGCTGTACTTCCACTAAAGAATGGAAATAGTCTCTAAAAAGGAAGTGAGTGGTTACTAGAAAGTTTTGCTCTTTCAAGTAGATGCTACAAACAGAACACCAACGTTTAAAGTCAAAGCAATGAAGAGTTCTAATGGCCACAGTTGACCAATTTTGATCAGTTTGGGAAGTAACTCTAAGTTATCATTGTGTTTTACGGAAGGGATGACATAATTGAAAATGAGTATTAATAAAAATCCGAACCTAAAGCTTTAGAGCATTAAAATGAGAGACGGGTACTTTTGAAGAAGTACCCTTACTGGATCAAGTACAAACACTGACAATATACTTTCTTTTTACTTTTTCTTTTTTTTTTCTTGGAAAATAGGCATGTAAGGTGCAACATTCCTAAGAGTACTTAGTCTCATCTCTAGTGAGAATTCTTTCCTAAAAACCATATTTACTTATTTATTTTTAATTGGGTCATCAGGAAAGTCATGATGCATTCTTGCATAGAAAACCAGAAAACACATGCCTTTCCTGACGACCTAATAGTTTTGCTATAGGGCAGGGGGAGGGGTGAGGAGGGCGTGTGGGGGTGGGAGAAATCACTCCCGTGGGGTGGGAAAAATCACTCCCGGGGGGTTGGGGGGTGACCATGTCACAACCCCTTCTCCTCTATTCTCCTCTTGGGATTTTGAGCACACATGCATACATGCCCAGTGTGTCCTTCAAGCCGCTGGGTCCGGGACTTGAACCACACTGTCAGCCACATGCGATCCAGCTGCTTTAACCACTATGCCACTGACTGGCCCTGGAAAGAATTCTTACGACAAAGATTGAGTATGAAAAAGATAACTACTAGTTGAAAATGGATAACGACTACAAGTTAATCAACTCTCACCAGTTACCACTAGAACTTTTTAGGACTTTTCGAAAAGAATTTAGAGAAATATATCCTAGACAATGGGGAAATGATTAGCTGAACTCACGTTCAATTTTAAAACTAAAGATTTTCAATTTCTAGAGGAAAATTGTTGTGACCTTCAAATAGCTACATTTGAATTAAATTCTCATTGGTCCTTTCAATAGATAACCCTTGGGGTCTAGAGAATATTTGAATCTCCATAGTTTTTACAGTGTGATGAGAGGTAGGAGGGAATTTCTGCCTGAACTCAGCAGGTGATGAACTTTATCCACTGGGGCCCTCTTGGTAACAATGTTATGTAAAATATCGTGTCGTGTCGAATATCCTATTTTACACTTAAGGCCCCTGGGATCCCAGAGTTTCCTGTAAAGATGATCTGAGTCTACTGTGTAGCTTGGGTCTCCTCCTTCTTCCTTAGGTCTGGCCTCCTGAGCCCACAGTGCTCACACCTCTGTGTCTGCCCACGAATGGGCTAAAGGCAGACTCCCTGTGAGGGACACAGGCAGAGTCTGGATGTGCGTGCTGAGACCACACATGTGGGCATACGACCCCTAACGGTGCAGGCACAGCAAGGGAAGGAAAGAGGCCATGGGAGAGCCAGTCCTCGCGCACTAGCCGTCCCTGCTCTGGAGCTCTGAGTAGCCCCCGAATTCTAAGTTCATCCTGGTTTTTCAGGTCATCCTGGAGGGATTACATATGCGTCCCTAGAAGTCTGAAACTGATTTAATGGTCTCTCTGCTCAATTTGGAGCGTATTGGTGGTTAGACTAGGGTTTGTGTGCCTCCACTCATGCCTTTGCTCTGATGCTTATTCAAACTCTGCTCTACACTCCCAGAACCACCTCATGTACTGCTTCCTTCTCAGAGACTCAGAGCTGCGCTGTCTGGCGTGGAGCCCACATCACTCCCAGGACCACCTCGTGTCCTGCTTCCTTCTCAGAGACTCAGAGCTGCACTGCCTGGCATGGAACCCACATATGACTTTTGAGCACTTGATATGTGACTAGTATGACTAAACAATAGAATTGTATTCAGTTTATCTTACTTAAATTTGTTTAAATTGAAACTGAAGCATTGTCATTTTTAGAAGAGATTGATTACATGTTGAAATTATAATACTTTATAGATATATACTGGGTCAAATAGAATTAATCCCACTTCTTTTTTTACTTTTTAAAAAATGTGGTTACTGGTGGGAACCAGCAGTTAGCATAATGGCTATGTCGCTGGACTCCCACGTAGTTGACCACAGTTCGAGTCCCAGACCCGGTGGCTTAAAACTCACGCCGGGCGCCTGTGCCTGCGTGCCCAAGATCCCGAGAGGAGAATGGAGGAGAAGGGATTGCGGCGTGACCATCCCCCCTGGGGGGTGATTTCTTGCTTTCGGTCTCTATGTCTCTCTCTGTCTGGTGAGCTATACAGAAAAAATCTCTCAAAAAAAAAAAAAATGTGGTTACTGGGACCAGCAGATGGCATAATGGCTACATCACTGGACTCCCATGCAGTCGACAGTGGTTTGAGACCTGGACCTGGTGGCTTAAAACTCACACTGGGCACGTGCATGAACCAAAAATCACAAGAGAAGAATGAAGAAGGAATTGCAAGGTGGCCATCCCCTCTGGGGGATGACTTCTTGCTTTCTGTGTCTCTGTTTCTCTGGTGAGTGAACATACCCTATAGCAAAAATCTCTCTCTCTCTCAAAAAAAGAAAAAGGTGGTTACCAGAAAATTTAAAATTTTATGTGGCTTATGTTATATACCTAGTGGATAGCATAGCAAGTGCATTACAGAATAAAGTCATCTATCACATTACTTTTGCACATATATTTTGATACTAGGATATACACATGTAAGTATTTCTTCATTGTTCCTTCCAGGTTAAAACTGTCTTCCTAGAAAGACAGAGCTTCTGTACAGAGTTGAGCTGTATTGTGAAATAATTAATGCTCATTAAACTGTTGCAAACTTGTTGAATGTTCAAAAGAGAACAGGAATTACTCAATCTTTTGTATTCTAAATCAGACATAGAGTGACTGGATTTGAACAGTAAGTTATTTCTGTCCAAGAATAAAGGACAGTATAAATCTTCGTATTTACAGAGGCCAAATCAGCTCAGAATTACTCGAGAACCGGTCTGTGAAAAATGTCTGTCTGAATCCTCTGAATAAAGGCCTTTCCTTACTTGGAAGGGATACAAAGAAGATTTCCCTTTCTCTTCTTGAACCCAGGAGACAGGGACTGATGTAGTAGCGAGAGGCTCTGCTGTGTACCTTGTCCCTTCTCCAAATCCCTTTTCCTGGAAAACGTGGGAACTATAATGCCGATAGCATCCAGAGTCCCCTAAGCTCTGGCTTTCTGGGAGAATCTACTCAAGAGTTCCTCCAAAGGCATGGCTTCTCTGGGGCTTGACTAACTTGCAAAAAGCTCCTATAATCTGACAACCTGTATATCTCATGGAATTGGGCCTACTGATTTCTTTCTGGAGACCTCTAGGCAATTTCTTCAACCCACCTCATGCAGCGCGAAGTTTCCAGAAGAGCTGGCAGACTGCCCAGACTTCCTCAGAAATTGGGAGAGTGTGGAGCCAGGCAATTGTTTTTATACTTTGAGCTACTTACTTCCTTCCTGTACCCAGGAAGGGACATAGGGAGTGCCATTTGTGTACCTTGGAGGTTTTAAGATTTGCAGAGACCATCATATTTAAGGCTACAAATTCTTAAATGCCATTACTTTCTGTGTCTCTGTTTCTCTGGTGAGTGAACATACCCTATAGCAAAAATCTCTCTCTCTCTCAAAAAAAGAAAAAGGTGGTTACCAGAAAATTTAAAATTTTATGTGGCTTATGTTATATACCTAGTGGATAGCATAGCAAGTGCATTACAGAATAAAGTCATCTATCACATTACTTTTGCACATATATTTTGATACTAGGATATACACATGTAAGTATTTCTTCATTGTTCCTTCCAGGTTAAAACTGTCTTCCTAGAAAGACAGAGCTTCTGTACAGAGTTGAGCTGTATTGTGAAATAATTAATGCTCATTAAACTGTTGCAAACTTGTTGAATGTTCAAAAGAGAACAGGAATTACTCAATCTTTTGTATTCTAAATCAGACATAGAGTGACTGGATTTGAACAGTAAGTTATTTCTGTCCAAGAATAAAGGACAGTATAAATCTTCGTATTTACAGAGGCCAAATCAGCTCAGAATTACTCGAGAACCGGTCTGTGAAAAATGTCTGTCTGAATCCTCTGAATAAAGGCCTTTCCTTACTTGGAAGGGATACAAAGAAGATTTCCCTTTCTCTTCTTGAACCCAGGAGACAGGGACTGATGTAGTAGCGAGAGGCTCTGCTGTGTACCTTGTCCCTTCTCCAAATCCCTTTTCCTGGAAAACGTGGGAACTATAATGCCGATAGCATCCAGAGTCCCCTAAGCTCTGGCTTTCTGGGAGAATCTACTCAAGAGTTCCTCCAAAGGCATGGCTTCTCTGGGGCTTGACTAACTTGCAAAAAGCTCCTATAATCTGACAACCTGTATATCTCATGGAATTGGGCCTACTGATTTCTTTCTGGAGACCTCTAGGCAATTTCTTCAACCCACCTCATGCAGCGCGAAGTTTCCAGAAGAGCTGGCAGACTGCCCAGACTTCCTCAGAAATTGGGAGAGTGTGGAGCCAGGCAATTGTTTTTATACTTTGAGCTACTTACTTCCTTCCTGTACCCAGGAAGGGACATAGGGAGTGCCATTTGTGTACCTTGGAGGTTTTAAGATTTGCAGAGACCATCATATTTAAGGCTACAAATTCTTAAATGCCATTAAAGAAAAAAAAAAAAGCCCATGAACTATTTTTAACAAAGCTCAGTTTCATATTCCTGTCGGAGAACCTCATTCTCCAAAAAATCTAAAATAAGTTGTGAAACAATTAGCTTCATGGTGGAAGAAAAAAAAAAATCCATGTGGAAGCCTAGAGGTTAAAGTAGCTAGATTCTAGATGGACAAACTTATAGTTCAAATCCCAGAAACGGCAGCTTGAGAAACATGCTGTGCATGTATGTTCATGCCCAGAATCCCAAAAGGAGGGAGAAATGGAGGAGAAGAAATAATGGTGTGGCCACGCCCCATGAGGGCTGGGTGCTTTCTTGTTTTCCCATTCTCTCTCTTTCGTCTCTCTGCAGTGAGTGCAAGTACCCTCTGGAAAATTAAAAGGTAAAAAAGAAAGAAAAAAATGTCTTATTACTATATATTGGGTTGTCAGAAAAGTCAAGACACATTTTGTGTAGAAAAAAATATGTCATGACTTTTCCGACAACTCAGTCTATCATAATGGGTTTCTTTGGTTGTTATAGAACTACTACAGGGTGGAGCTGTATCGTGCAATAGTTCGTTCTCATTAAACTTTTGCAAACTTGTTAAGCAAGAGATACTATAATTGGGACCAGCAGGTGGCATGGTAGTAATGGTGCTGGACACTCCCACATGGCCAACCACAGTTCAAGTCCTGGACCTGATGGTTTGCTTTCTCTCTTTCTCTCTCTCTCTCTCTTTGTGTGTGTGTGTGTGTGTGTGTGTGTGTGTGTATGTGTGTTTCCCTCTGGTCAAATTAAAATAAAATGAGTCAATAAATAGATAAATAGAATAAATAAAATTAAAATAGATAATTCTTTAAAAAATGAATATATTATAATTGGTTTCCTGGTGGTTATTGAACCAAGTGCTAGGTAACAGAGGAAGCTCGAAAATGAACACACACGATCCCAAATTCACAATCCAGACAGGAAAGGAGACACATACAAACAACTCTACAAGAATTCAGGGAAATAACTCTTTAGGAGATCCAATGATGTTGTAGAATTCTACTCCTGAGAGCAAGGATGAAGGTACTCAAAGCTTGACAATTCTATGGCACTTTTTAAAATCACTTGATCTATAAGTGCACTAAAAGCAAACAAGAGAGACTGAGGTCACCAGTCTGTGTTTGTGGCTACAGGATGAGTGGCTTACCTGTGATATAAAAGCTTATGTTTCTTTCCACAGTCCCTACTTTATTGGAAGCCACACAACTGTAGATTCCAGAAATTCTAGAGTCAGCCACAACCAAGGTGCTAGCCATCTGCAAAAGAAAAAGAAAGTTTAGCTAGCAGACAACGAACTACTTGAACATCCCTAAGCGACTTCTGAGGGTTGAAATGATTCAGCTATTCCATTCATGCAGCAAAGAGAGTATTGCATGGGTGGTGGTTACCAGAAAGCTTTCTTTGCTGAGCCCCAGCAAGAATGGAAAAATAACAGGAAAGCAGGTCCTCAGGAGACCGGGGCCTATGACATCCGACTCATATGAGGGTTTCAGGCTTATTTATCTCATGCTGCTGCCGTAACAATTACAGACCTGAAGCTGAGCTGTGGGACTGCACGTCCCACCCTACGAGGTGGTCAGTTCCACATCAATGAGAGGAACAGGTGAGGCTGAGACCCGCCCTTTTGTTTGGGTGGCTGAGAACATGGATGCCATTTGAGAGCGGGAGCTCTGACTGCTGTTGGGCTCTGTAATGGGTATATTGGGCTGTAAATATAAGACGAAGTTCAGCTGAACCATTTCTTCTACATGCAAAGAATGTGGTATACAGCCCCGAATGGTCCTTAAATGAGGCCACGAGGCCGCAAAGCTCACTAAGAGTGACATGCCTGTGTGTTTAACTGTGAGTGACTTACTTTCCTAGTTCTGTCAATGCCTAATCTAGAAAACAAAGCTATCACTTATAAATTAATACAGTAACACTGTCTCACTCCATTTTAGCGCCATTTGATAATTTAGCCTCTGAAGAAGCATTGGTTAGTGTGCACAAACTTGAAAACACTTTTCCAACCGTGATGTCTAAAAAGCAATACAATGAAAATTTGGACAGTTTAAAGACTCACGCTGTCTTCTTTTAAAGAAAAAAATTAGCGATATGAAACATATCATTGAGCATTCCTAAATTCAACCCAACCTTACATTACAAAGTAATGCATACTCTATATGAAAAAACTGAAACTAGTTTTTCATACCTAAAATTACAAAAAAAAAAAAAAAAAGAAAAGAAAAAGAAAAAAAATGATCCAGTTACTTATAATTCTCTGTAGCCTATGTTCTAGGACACAACTAGTCGTGAGCTTTAGAGCTGTGCTGCCCAGTGCAGTGTCCTAGCTGAAGTGTAATGATCGGGTCCCTTAACAGTCTAAAGTAATGTATAGGCCACAGTGAGACCACGAACTTTCCAAAGTGGTGAACACACTCTGTAAGAGGCGTGGTCGCTGGGAAGACTTCTGATGTTTTCTGAACTGCCAAGTCATGCGCGAGGCACTTTACTTGTATTCTCTTATTTCAGCTAATGAATTAAGGTATTTCTGTCTTTAATCTACAGATTAGAAAGACTGAAAAAACATGCTTCTAATTTCTTTTTTTAACCAGCAAATTGATGACTCCAAATTGTCTGTAGTGTTCTCTGTGGTATAGTGAGTACGATACAATGCTTTCTCTTCTGAGTGTTAAAAGAATCAGCTTAATTATATCCACCTATATATTCTCTGGGTAGTATTGAAATGATTGGTAATGAAAGTGTTTGCATAATGTGGCACTTTTCATTCAATCCAGCAGACATTTGCCAAGTGATTATCAAGACAGTGTCCACATGTCTGTTGTAAGGGAGACAGAGATGGTTAAGACACGATACTTGAAGATCAAATACATGTTATTCTCTTTTGTAAGGAAATGCTCACACAAAGGCAAATAACCAATGGCGAAGAGTATAAAAGGGAGCTCCATTATCACTTTCCTTATTTCGATTATTAATCTTTGTAAGGAGTAGGAAATAAAAAAAAAATTAGGGAGCTACTGGGTTGTCAGAAAAATCATGCCACAGTTTTTGCGTAGATAAAACCCAGAAAAATGTCAAGACTTTTCTGATGACCCAGTGTTTCCTTTAATAACTGAACCCACCACTTAAGAGTCATGGAAATAGTTAGAAGAGAAGCTCATGGATGAAAAAGTAAAAGGAACTGTTAGCTGGTGGCAACTGAAGGACAGTAAGGATCATCAAACAGGACTCCGACTCCCTACGCTGGACCAGGAAACTTGGGCTCAGATGCTTCAAGGAAGTTTATCACAGGTGAGAAACAAGGGGTTCCCATGAAGCTTTCTACTGCTTGCCTGTCAGCTTTAGCACTGCTTTTCTTTCAAAGTTAGCTGCAACTGTAAGCCGTGTTTGGCTTTTATTTTTAAAAGGGTTTTTAATTAAAAATTTTTTAAAGAATTATTTTATTTAAATTTATTTATTTATTTATTTTAATTTGACCAGAGAGGGACAGAGTGGGAGTGAAAGAGAGTGAAAGAGAGAGGAGAGTAAGTAAAAAAACAAGCTGTCAGGTCCAGGACTCGAACCAAGGTTGCCCATATGGGAGTCCAGTGCCTTTAATCACCAAGCGACCTGCTGGCCCCTAAAAATACCAAATTTTTTAAAGCGTTTTTGCCAGAGGGTCTGTTCACTTGCCACAGACAGACAGAGAGAGGGAAAGTGAGAAATCACCCCCAGAGGGATGACCACACTATAATCCCTTCTCTCAGGATTTTGGGCAAGCATGCGTATGTGCCTGGTGTCATTTTTTCAAGCTGCCTGGTCTGGGACTCGGACTGTGGTTGGCCATGTGGTAGTTCAGCACCTTAACCACTATGCTACCTGCTGAATGCTTGAAAATAATTTTGCTTTCACTGAACTCAGAGCAACCGGGAACAAGCACTGAGTTTTGTGGCAAGGTAAAGTTAATTCAGATGTACACATTTGCCATCTGTAAGACCTGTGCAGGTAATCTGGGTATGATGAACTATTTTACAAGTCTCCAAGAAATAGTCGGATAGGTCAGAATTTTTGTATAGTCGAAAATAAAATTGAGGAACCCAGAAGCAGAATGTCACATAATAAACTATGGCAATGGGAATGCTTCCGATTCTGTCCTCTTTTGCCTGGATGCCACCTTCCAGAAGAGACACCTCATTGTACCCCGAAATTACATATAAAGAAGAAATTACATAATAAAATAAATGACAAAAAAAGACACCTTACTCATGAAGCCAGCTCCAGAACTCTCTTTTCCTAAGTTTCTATTAAAAAAGAAGAAGATGATGTGGACAGGAGTTTATTAGGTCATTGGGAAAGTCATGATGTAGTTTTCGATGTGTTCTTTTAATGCAAAAATGCACCATGACTTTCCCGATGACCCAATATTATTTCTTTGTTTCTGGATACTTTTATATAGCCCTTGCCATGCACCAGAGAGTGTGTGAGGCCACTTTATAGGCATTGTCTCATTTGATGCTTCTTATATTCTTTCTTATGAGACGGGTGTATCATCCTATTCTACAGATGAGGCAACTGAGGTTAAATAATTCACTCTAAGATACGCAGGGCTACAGACAGACCTGAGCGGCATTGAAGCCTGGGTATGTCTGGGCCAGTGCCTATGCTCTTCACCTATACTAAGCTGCTTCATGCCTTAAGACTCTGGTTTTAAAATTATGATTTAATTTAATTTTTTTTTTTACTTTTTGTATTTTTTTTTTTACATTTAATTGTTGTACACCTTTGTGGGGGTACAGTATGGGTTTTCAAAGCATGCATGCACCATGTAATAATCATATCAAGGATATTACTATATTCATTATCTTCAACAAAGAGCATTATGTAAACGTACCTTTGATTTCTGATCCAGTAAACTGAATAACAGAGATTTACTGAGAAAGTTGTCTACTGTTTGAATTGCTTTTTCTCTGAGAATACCTCCTTTAATCAGTAGAGAGGGTCACTGAAGCTAAACCTACTATGTACAGAAATGCTAATGTCGGGACCAGAGGTTAGCGTAATGGCTATGTTGCTGGACTCCCACGTGGTCGACCGCGGTTCATGTCCCAGACCCAGTGGCTTAAAACCCATGCCAGGCGCGTGTGCGTGCGTGCCCAAGATCCCGAGAGGAGAATGGAGGAGAAGGGATTGCGGTGTGGCCATCCCCCCTGGGGGGTGATTTCTCGCTTTCTGTCTCTATGTTTCTCTCTGTCTGTCTGGAGAGCGCATGAGCCCTATGACAAAAACCTCTCAAAAAAAAGAAAAAAAAAAGAAATGCTAATGTCATAGCATTTTATATAAGCTGCAAGAAGTTTTTAAACTGATGTAATGTTACAAGGTTTGAGAATATGTTCGACAAACAAAAAGGCTATAATGAATGAAGAAAACTTCAAAATAATGTGAAGCATATGATGAACTTTGTCAAAAATTATTTCATTTCTAAAGTACTCTTCTTTCAGAGACTATATTTTAAAATTATAAATGAAAAAATAAGAGATATTTGACAATTAAAGTTTAAACTTTACAGAATCAGAGAAAGGAGCTTAGATGTGAGTTGTAGGTCAGGGTAGTTTAGCTGAACTAGAAGAGGCATTCTCATTGGACAGAAAGTTTCAAAGTGTGTTTTCTTTGTTAAGTAGACAGATCTGTAACCCAAAGCTTATAACCAAATCTGTGGTTTTCAAAGGAAGAGAGAGAGAGAGAGAGAGATAGCATAATAGTTGGTCCAACAAATATTAATTTAATGCATTAAAAGAGAAATTGCCAAAAATGTGAATTATAACATGTTTGAAATTATAATAGTTCATTTCATAAGGCACACTGAAAGAAATTCTTAAGGATGTTGGTGTCCATTTTTATTGTTCTATAATTGTCTTTTGTTTTCCACAATTGAAAAGAAATGCAAGAAGACCGATGAAAAGAAAAAATTTAGTACTAAGACAGAACATCAAGTTCGTATCAGTCATAAGAGGTAACAATTCTTTCACACCTACTTAAAATTCACAGTGCCTCATCACCTATGACAAACACGTACTAGAAAAACTCAGTTCTGCTGTTGATAGTTTGGGATAAGCAGCCTTTCTGTAAGGTTCCCAGTTCAGTTTAACTACTCTTGTTAAAGGACTCATACTTTTGACACCTCATTTTTCCTACTTTCATTTTGAGGATGCTTCCACATGCTCTGTTAGGTCCTTAAGGACTTAGATATTAGAAACAGAATTGGCTTCAAGTCCATTCTCTGGGTTCTTTGCATGACCAGGAATGCTCATGACAACTGTCGTCAAATACTGTAAGTTCGGAGTTTCTTCATGGTCCTTCCTTCCTTCCCTTCTGCTCAGCATTAGTAATTCATGACTACAATGTCATTTGAACTGCACAGAATAGAATGGATGGGGTGATGTGTCACTCAGCTTAATTTCCAGCACTAGGTTTTAAAAGTTCTATATATGGAACAGTGATTTTAATCTCGGGATGTTTCTAATATAGCTTCCTTTTAAGTGTTTCATGGAGGAATAAAAGTAGCTGGGTAAAGGCCATGGAAGAATCTAAAATTAACACAGGGTGGCATATTTTATCTGGTTATGAGAAAACATAATATGAGAATTAGAAAACTTTGGGGCATGTGTGGGAACTGAAACACAAGCTGTAATCCCGCAATTAGTATTACTGCTTTCGTCATGGACTTGTCTCATACAGTAGATGCACGTCTCATGTGTAGTCAAAATGATTTCGATGGAAATATTGCTGAAACATGAAAATTGTCACAATTCTCCAGACTTATGAAATTCATGCTGTAATACCTATTTCCTGTGTGTTTTTTCTAACACACGGTTCCTTTGACTTCCTACTCCACCTCTACAAACCCAATAGGCGGGCAATCCTGCTTTATCAGTATAAAAACTCCACATTTGTTACTGGCAACTCCAATTGGTGACTCACTTTTTACAAATCTGGGTCAAAACCTGCCAATAAGGAAGCTGGATTTTATTGTCCTTTATACTCTTCCTTGAGTTAAACAAAAAAGGGGGGAGGGGAGGAAAAAACCCCATTCCCTGAAGTCCAGCAGGCGTTCCTGCATGGGTGCTGCACCACTGCTCTGCAGTCGGGCCTGCTGGGCAGCCTTCCTGGGTCACTATGCTAAGAGGACATCACAGTCTATGTGGGGGCTTTCATTTACTTTCTAACAATCTTTAGAAAATAAGAACAGTTCAATCGTAAAGGAAGAGCATATAACTCAGAATCGGCGAAGCCTCTGTTTGTCACCATCATCTGAAAGGTAGGTTTATTTACACACAGAGACATATGAGTAGGTACCAGACGTAGTAACGCTCCGAAATTTTGAGCAAGAGATCCATACTTTACTTAAATTGTAGTGTGCTACAATTCTAGCTGTTCCTAAGATATGTACCGTATGCATATTTCAGTTTTGTTTAGAAAAGGTACTCATGGTTTTTCTCAATGCAAACAATTGTTTAACAATAGTCCTCATTGTATAGGATCACAACCAGTCTGGGGGACTGCATTAGGGCAGATGTAACATTAACTTTACTTAAGTAGAATTTGTAGAGAGCTTTCTCATGATGTAATTTTATTTCATCCTTATAACAGGAAGGTAGGTAGGGAAAATATCATAGCTCCATTTTTTTTTCCTTTTCTTTTTTAGGAGGAGAGATAACTCAGGTTGACAGAGGTATGTGTGGTTAAACAGGTAAAAGTGGGAGAGATGGACCCCTAAGCTCCTGACTGCTGACAGGGTAGCACAAGTGCCAACTCTGCAGAGATCTGCATTTAAAATCTTCTGCAGAGGTTCCAGTGGGTGGCATGGTGGTTAAGGTGCTGGACTCCCACATGGCCAACTGCAACTTGAGTCCCAGACCTGGTGTCCTGAAAATCATGCTGGGCTTGTGTGCGTAATGTGCCCAAAATCCCCACAAGGAGAATGGAGGAGAAGGGATTATGGCATGGCCATCCCTCCTGGGGGATTTCTCACTTTCTCTCTCTCTGTCTCTCAGGTGAGTGCCAGGATCTATGGCAAAACCTAAAAGAAAGTCTTCCGCAGAACTACCGAAGAACAAGAAATAAACTTGTTTTCGGCCTGCACAAAGAAGATCATGAACATTCTTTATCTCAGCCAGGTTTTTGCTTTATAGCTTCCTTTTTTTTTTTTTTCCAGATATTATATACAGAGCCTGGTTGTTACCTATGGTTCAGGCTAATCAGAAATCTCCCTGGCTTTTTCATTTTTCTATGTTGCTTCCTATTGAATATTTTTGTGGCTAGGATACTAAAATAGGACTAGAAGTTGTCCCTGGAATTAAGCTCCAACTTCTTACTTTAATATCCAGCAGTGAACAGTACATCTGCCCACTATGGTCAGGAAAAGGCAAAAGGAATGGAAACAACTGATGGCATCTTGGAGTTTTGCTAGTACTCTGTGACCACCTGCAAAAGTGGGAGAGATGGACCCCTAAGCTCCTGACTGCTGACAGGGTAGCACAAGTGCCAACTCTGCAGAGATCTGCATTTAAAATCTTCTGCAGAGGTTCCAGTGGGTGGCATGGTGGTTAAGGTGCTGGACTCCCACATGGCCAACTGCAACTTGAGTCCCAGACCTGGTGTCCTGAAAATCATGCTGGGCTTGTGTGCGTAATGTGCCCAAAATCCCCACAAGGAGAATGGAGGAGAAGGGATTATGGCATGGCCATCCCTCCTGGGGGATTTCTCACTTTCTCTCTCTCTGTCTCTCAGGTGAGTGCCAGGATCTATGGCAAAACCTAAAAGAAAGTCTTCCGCAGAACTACCGAAGAACAAGAAATAAACTTGTTTTCGGCCTGCACAAAGAAGATCATGAACATTCTTTATCTCAGCCAGGTTTTTGCTTTATAGCTTCCTTTTTTTTTTTTTTCCAGATATTATATACAGAGCCTGGTTGTTACCTATGGTTCAGGCTAATCAGAAATCTCCCTGGCTTTTTCATTTTTCTATGTTGCTTCCTATTGAATATTTTTGTGGCTAGGATACTAAAATAGGACTAGAAGTTGTCCCTGGAATTAAGCTCCAACTTCTTACTTTAATATCCAGCAGTGAACAGTACATCTGCCCACTATGGTCAGGAAAAGGCAAAAGGAATGGAAACAACTGATGGCATCTTGGAGTTTTGCTAGTACTCTGTGACCACCTGCTACTGCTGGCAAACCGAGGCAATTCCCTTATTACAAAAAAGTGGTATCAAACACTTTGAAGTTTATAGAATTTCCTCTTTTCTAAGTATTTTATTAAACCACTAGTTCATAAAAACCTATGCATCATGGGGTGTTTTAAAGCTACTGCTTATTTGTGTTAAGAGAAAAAGATTTGTCATCCATCTGCAGGTACGGCTGCAGTTATAAAACCTGTCCCTGCATCTTTGACAATGACTGCTGATGTATCATATAAGCTACTGCCTCTTTAATCTCTTAGTTTGTTGGCTCTGAGACCCACTCGACTTTGGCTTGCATTTTTTATGTACACTTTTAAGCTCTGTGGCTTTGGGTTAATCATCTTATCACCCCAAATTTTTCTCATCTTTAAAATGGAGAAACCACACTGTCCTGCCAAAGAATGATTTTGATGTCAGGATATGTCAAAGAGTTTTACATCATGAAAACTACAGATGTCATTTGTTAATAGTGTTAAATTCTACATGGAGAACGGTGCCATCCACTTTTTAGATCGATAGATAATATGAGCATAATCACACTCAGACAGTGGCATCTATATTCATAGTTTCTACTCCAATTCAAGATATACATGTATCAATAGACATTGTAACAGGTGGTTGTTTGATATTTTTACTTTTTAAAGCGTCACTATCCCTGTGCCTGATAATAGCAGATTTTATGTGTACGCTTCACTAACTCGGCAGGAAAATAGCTACTAGATCTGAGATCCATTGAGACTTGCTGGTTCTCAGGGTGTCAATCATTGCCAAGGCTCAGTAGGGGTTAGGGGAGTAGAACATGACTGGTGCAGAAGCCTCAGAAAAAACACCTGCTGGACCCTGAGTAGGTCGAGGGATCTTGATCGGCTATGTGTGTGTTTGTGTATCCCAACTTCGCCTTTGCTCTTGCAAAGACAGAGCGATACACAGGACGCTTTGTGAAATGGAAGCATTCCATTTTAGCCTAAACTCTTATTCTCGGTTTTGCTTATTGGGATCCCACTTTCTGTACGTCAGTGATTCTCAGTCCTGGTTCTATGCTAGAATCACCTGGGAAGCTTTGTGAACTCTGGGCTCCACTCCAGGAATTTGCATATAATAATAGTTGGTAGAATATTCTCATATGATCTAGGATTGAGAACCACCAGTATGGGCCAAACTGATGTCAAGAGGTCAGCTCTGCCTCTCTCATCATACAAGAGTACTCTTTATCTTGGAGCTCACTCGTGGTGAGATGGAAAGACAGCAGTTTGCCATAACCCAGAACTGGGAGCTGAGAATTGTTAGAATAATAGCCCAATGCTCGTTTTTACAAACAGTACCTTATTCTTTCCTTCTATTATGGACATGCGCTGAGTGATGCTCTCAATTCTATTTCCTATGTTGCTGTCAGGATCCAGGACTAAGGGCTCTTCGTTATTGGAACAAAAGTCATACCTATTTTAAAAAAGAAAAAAAAAAAGCAAAAAGTAAGTCATCAAAATGTTTCTTTGCAGCGTGGTCCAGCCAGAGGGAACGGATAAATCTTAAGATAACAGAGTAGCAAATTTTGACTTTTCTCCCTCTATTTATCCTGTAAAACTTAAAAACAACAAATATATTTGCCTGCTATGAAACACACACCCCTCCAATGTGTTGCCGTGTATTTTTTCCTATGTTAGGTGTTAACTTAAATGCATAAATTAAAAAATGTAATATCTAGATTTTAATTAGTTCCTAGTGGAAATAACATGCCAACACAGGGGAAAAGTTGTTACTGAATGGAAAACTTGAGGACATAGCAGCATTTTCGCATTTATAAAAAGGCTAGTTTTAAATCAGAATATTTAGTTTATCATTAATATGTTTCTAAGGCTAACTAAGGGCATAGGGAGGCAAACATCACAGAGAAATTATTAAATTCAGTCTCTCTCTTTTCAAGTCTGGAGTTATCACAGAGAGTTCTTTAAACTTCTCAGGGCTTAAGTGTTTAATTATGAAATAAGAGTGTTGAAGTTGTTTGTCTTTAAGATCCATGAGATCTCTATTTTAAGGATTGCATTATTTTGCACTCTTACCTCCTACACCAGAATTTTTGATGATCAGAAGATGGCTGGTTTCTAATTTGTACATGTCTTGGGCAGATTCTGGAGATTTCTAAACCAGGAGGAATTTTAAAGTCCAATTTCCAGAAAGAATTAGTGGTTGAGTTTAAGTAGCCAAGAGCAGCAATTGACTTATGTGAAATGAAATTGAGAGAACAGAGTAAATAGAAGGGATTGAGATGATCAGAAACTGTTATTATTCCTCTTGGGTCCTTGAGCCAAGAAAGAACTCTAGCATGTTCAGCTATTGAGTCTGCTGGGGCAGGCACCCCCTCCCTTACACTGCCTGCCCTGCAGGTCCTCCTGCAGAACCCTCACCACCCTCTAAGTGTCAACTCAAGGCCTCCGAGGCTCCACTGGGCTGGCAGCTACACCGGGACCCAGGCCAAATTGATTTATTCTGTGCCCATAGCTAAGCAAGGGCCTAACACGCAATCAGTACTCCAGAAACATCTGAAAACATACAGACAGGCAGGAGGTACCCATTACGCTGTTTCTAGTGAGAATTTCCATTTGTTTTAATTGTTTATCATTTTCAAGTAAGGCACAGAGTAGATTAAGCTCCTATATACTCATCACCCATATTTCACAATCATCAAAATTTGTCACGTTTGCTTCATCTATCACTTATTTCTTTTAATTTATTTCTTTGGTGAAATAACAGCTGATCCCAGACATTCTGTCATTTTAGCCCTTCAGAGGGTATCTCTAAATAATATACACATTTTCTAATATAACTATAATGTTCTGTTATATCTAAAGAAATAAAAATAATTCCATGGTGGTGTTTGTGTCTAGATTGTATGTCAGATTTTCCCAAATGTTTTTAAACATGTCTGTTTTTACAGTTAGATTATAAGATTTAAAATAGAAAAAAAGATGGGGTGACCATTCCTTAAGGAATTTCTGCAAACATCTACTAGCTATTCCTTATAATAATCTGGTAAAATAAGTGAACTCCTTTCTAAGTTTTTATTTATTGAGTCATCGGAAAAGTCATGATATACTTTTCTGTGTTCCTATGCAAAAATGTGTCACAACTTTTCCAGTGACCCAATATTTCACTGAGAGAAAGTGAGAGAGAAACAGATGAGTACCTCGCCCGGGTGTCTTCATGCTGGGATCCTCTCCCATCCTTCCCTCTAGCCTTCCAGCCAGCAAGGATCCCAGGCATTTTTGCCTGGTGTGTTTCAGGTCAACCTGGGATCTGAACCGTGGCCTTCAATAAAACTCCAGTTTTGCAAAGCAGCACCCTACTGCCTACACCACCAAAACTAGGTCAAATATATGAACATTTTAACCCTTTCTGATTAATAGATTAAACTGAACTAAAAAGAAACTGTCCATGTTCTCCTTTATTAGAAACATCTTAATGACAAAGATCAAAATCATTATATAAAAAAACACTTATTTTTCTTTATCCATATTCTCCATTTTTTAGAATGTAAGAGCCAGACCTTGAACTGCTCTTTGTGTCTTCCCATCTTTCACACACTCAATACAGAGGGGTATTTATTATGTGTATATACACGTATGTATACCCATGTGTACACTTACACTTACATTAGACATGTGCATGTGTACTTGGGATTGTGACGTCAAACAACTGAAGTTCTCTTGTATATGAAAGAGAAGCTCTTAGATTTCATTTATTATTTTTTTCCCCCCAAAGCAATGAGAAAGATAAGGAAGGCCTTCATCGAAGATCTTAATTTCATACTAATGGGCTTCAGGAAATGCAAAGAAATATGTTCGAGTAAAGCAAGTCTAGGCATTTCCCAAGGGAAATACAGTCTGCTGTCTGAGTTCACTTGGGGCTGTAGACCTCTGACGCCCCTCACGTCTCCTTATCACCCACCCCCTAGGACTCGAAGGCTAATTACTACACAGCCTGAGCATGGAAGCTATAGGCCAGACTGACTGCTAGGTCTTCCAAAATGAAAAGGACAGATTCTTGTGGCTTTATTTTCTCACTTACAGGCTGTTATTTTTCCCTCTTGTAATTGGAATCATAAAAATAGAATGTCATTTAGGAGGCTGACTCTATAACAGTACTTGAAAAGAGATTTAGGGGGAGGGGAGTTTGCCTAAGCCTTAAGAATACATCAAGCCCTTAAGGAAGTAGATTGTGCCATGTTTGAAGATGCAAAGATAATCACTGTGCTGGGAACCGTCTTGAGGGGGGAGGAAGCTGAACAACAAGAGGAAAGCAGCGTTCGCTCTTGATTTCGCACAGGAAATCCACAGCACCTCCTGCCAAAGCGAGATAAGAAAGCTCCCATGCACTATTCTGGACAAGGCCACTGTTATCACCCTGGGCTCGGTGCTGTCCTCTCTATGCTCCAAGCCTCTGTCCCTTTACTAATGAGCTTTAGGACTCCTACCTCCATTTGCATACAGCGTGCCAAGTACAATAGCATGGAGGTATTTATAACCAGTGAAAGGAAAAAAAGAAATTCTGGGGTAAGCGTGTACTCCATGTCATCTCTGTCAATGGCTCTGGAGTTGAGACAACTTAGTTTTGGACTAGAGATGGATAGAAATGAAAGAAAATGGTCAATTACGTTTCCAACCCATGGATCTGAGACCCTTCAAGTGGCATGTCACTCTTTTGAACTCCAGGTAGGGCCATCAGTGGCACTCGCCTATCTGGTCTAGGAGTCTTCTTTTCTTGACACCTAACATGACACAGCCACCCTCCACACACAGGTAGATGACACTACTGATGTACGTGGTCTGGGTTGATTTTCTTGTGGTGGTAACAGATTTGCCTGTTCCTTCTATACTCATAAATACATGGCTCCTTTGTGATGAAAGACAGACGACGGCATCTGGGGCCATGGTAGAAGGCAAAGCCAAACGGGTCAATCCCACCGTCTTGACAATATTGACTACTGGTAGAATTTGTACTCGGTTCTGGCTCATTTCAGAATCTGTGCACTTAACCTTTACACCACAGGTAACACGATATCCATGTACCACTATCACAAAACAAGAAATTGTTACACTCCAATGCTGCTTTGCATATAGGAGGAAAAGGCTTTTCAGCTATGCACTACCTCCAAACCATTGCTGCATTGGAAATTTTACATTTTTTTAAGCTCTTTTGGTATAACACGGTTAGCTTTTTCCCTAAAATTTGGTAAACATCTCTCATCTCAAATAACCAAAATATATTGACTGCCCTGTGCATGAACGTTCTGCAGCTACAGTTTGTATTAGCACCCGTTTTGTCACCCTGCAGTTCCTGCACTCAACTCAGTTTCCATTCATCTTTGCAAATCCAGCACTCACAAAATGCAAAGCACGTCTACACACGAAGGAAACTCTTTCATATTCCCCCATGCTTTTTCTTCAGTGCTAGTTGTGAACAATTACGATTTTCAGATTCTCTTCATCCCTCCTGCCTGTCTTTTCCCTCCTCTCACCTAAAACTTGGAGCTAGTATTTTCTTTTCTTTTTAAAGAATTATTTATTTAACTTTATTTATTCATTCACTTATTTTTAATTTGACCAGAGAGAGAGAGGGTGAGAAAGCAGCCACCAGGTCTGAGACTCAAACCGTGATTGGCCATGTGGGAGTGTCCAGCGCCTTAACCACCACACCACCTGCTGGTCCCCCACTTTCTTTTCTTTAGAGGACAGATTATTGCATCTGGTGGGACCAGAAGCCAGAGTCCAGCAGGCTGAGCTTCGGCCACTGACTCAAAGTGTTTTCTTGAAGTGGCTGTCTCAGGTGAGACGATCATAAACCTTCGGAAGAACTAGGTGGGATGGTTCTACCCTCCCTTCAGCCTTTCTAGAAATCGCCTACCTGTTCAGTGCCTGTTATGACACCCAAGTCTCCTGTAGTTATCCAGTTTAAAATTCTCGCTTTATAAGTTATTTCTTGCAAGTGTAATAGCCACTTTAATTCTATGAGGTCTATTACATAGCCCGAGTTTTAAGATAAAGAGATTTTTTTTTCTTTAAGGATCTCCTTTCATCTATGCTAAATGACATTAAACTGACCTTTCTTTCAAATTTCAACTGTTACTGAGTTGCTATGTGTGCCAGGCTTGGGCGAGGGGCTTCCCCAACGCTCACAGTCACCCAGTGAAGCAGGTCTCCTAACTCTCATTCAACAATTCCTTTTACCAGCCAAGAAACAGACTTAGAAAGGTCAAATGCCTTGCTCAGGTGCACAGGGAAGGAGCAGAGCTGGGATCAGAAGCCAGACTCCCCTGACACCATAGCTGAGCCCATCACACAGAGAGATGACTGTCCCCAGGGAGCCTGTTCAGACCTTTACTACCATGCTTCCCAGAGGAGGAATCTCGCTTGAGGAAATTGCTGGGACCCTTTGCATTCAAACTAGCACAAAGTTAGACGAAAAGAAATAGTTTTTGTTTTCAAGAGGGAGAAGTTGCCCTTTAGTGGAGGAGAGTATGGAAAGGGGCAGAGAAAATACTGAACAATTACATTTTTATATGAATTCTGGTTAGTTTGGGTCATAAAAATGCTTTGGTGTAAAAATTATAGGAAGTCTTTGCCTTCTACCAGCTGGTAAATTTTACTGCTTTAAAAAATCTTGCAACCAAATGAAACAGTCCACATTCAGTGGGAATGTTCTAGCATGAAGCTGGCTGTTTTATGATGAACTCCAGTACTTTAAAGAGCACCTCTGGGCTCTGAGTGGGCAGTGCTGTGCTGAATAGGTGTCTATTGGAGCCCAGGCTGTTGCCTAAGATGCAATGTGTACACCAACTGTATCATTCGAGTACATTTGACCAGGAAATAAACAGGCTCTAGAAAGTTCTCCAAAGTTTCAAGACAATCATCTTCCTCTGTCTTTTTCTTTGGATGATGAAATCTAAGGACTCATGTGAACTCTGCTTATCTGTTTAATGGGATTTTTCTGCACGTGCTCACTGTGATTAGAATCTACTTGTGAAGAATATTGAATCGGTTCAAGTTAGGAAACAAAAGGGTAAAGGCGTCATAAAGAACAAGTCGAGGCTGTAAAATGTCTTTTAAAAAATAGAAAGGAAAAAAAGACCACCTGGAACCCTGCCAGAGGGCAGGGCCAGGCTGGCTCCCCTCTGGTGGCCATCCTGTAGAAGGGCCTGATGTAAACATTCCTCTGCTACTGTGGGTGTCGTGTCAAACACTGGCGAGAGTGTGTCTGAGCCATCAGATTAATAGAATCTACAAACACTATCTTTTCCCCTCCTCTCACGTTCTCTTAAAACAAATAAAACAATGTAAGAGAGAGGGTGCTGGCAGAAAAAGATGCAGAGTTGGAAGGAGTGTTTAGACAGAATGGTTCCTGCCCTTTTTGCTTCAGGAAAAGAGCCTGGGCCCGCCGAGTGGTCACAGGGTCAGACTGAGGGGATGCTGGAGGAGTGACTTTCTTGGGCAGTGAGAGACCTTGTGACGCCTGGAAGCCCATACTGAAAATTACTTCTGTCTCAATGGAGAGGGGGGAGCAGAGAAGAGTTTCATGGATTGTAGGCTTTGGGTCAGCTCCTTGGACAATGGTGGAGGGGATCCAGCGTCCTGGGCCACCTCTGTTTAGATAAGAGCTTTTCCGTGAGCATCTTGGCTTGCACTGCTTCCTGCTCTCGAGGGCCTGTGGTCCATTCACACTCAGAACAAGGCCTGTCTCTTCAGCCTTTGCTTTTCCTTCCTCCTCTTTCTCCTTGACTTGCTTCTAGAAGGAGCTTTGACAACCTCCCCTTCTTCCACAACCATTTGCTCTCTCCCCTTTCTCCTTTCTCCTAAGGCCAAAGGATCCTTACAACCCCACACCTGGGTGACAGGGAGAATGAAAGAGTACTTCCTTGATTACACCCAGATACGAGCCTCAAGGAGAACATCTATGTGTTCATTCATTTTTCTTCGTGAAGGACTGACTGGCTAAGGAAGGGTGATTTGATAAATAAGAAATCTTTAGGAAATGTTAGGAGTGGCTAGAAATAATATCCTTTAACACAACTGAGAAGGAGGCTTAATGTATTAACTCCAACGCTGTTGTTATAGTCACATTCTCGCAAAAAGGAAGAGAGCTGCTTACTTATTATTTGGCAGTCAGTCCTGAAATGTCCAGAAAGCCTTTGGAGGTGAGAGTAGGGAATCACAGTGCAGCATAAGAAACATGCATTTTAGAGCTAGCCAGACCTGGGTTCAAATCATGGTTTTATCTTTCTATTTATGTAACCCTGGATAGCAGCTTAATTAAGAGAATCATAGGGATAGAAAATTGCTCCAGGGACATTCCTTTTTATTTCTTCCACCATTCTGAAATTTGTCCTTGGATTACACCAGCCCACAAATAACACTAGAAATAAATTCTGCGATGATGTTATACCATTGGCCAACACTGAGGGATGTTGGAATTACCAATCCTGTGACTCTCCCTGTAGCAAAGATATGGCTGAGGAGTTCATCTACTGTAATCTATAGAGTATGAGAGAAGAAAGCATTACTCTTGGGACCAGCAGTTAGTGTAATGGCTATGTTGTGGACTCCCATGTAGTTGACCGCAGTTCGAGTCCCGGACCCAGTGGCTTAAACTCACACTGGGCGTGTGTGCATGTGTACCCAAGATCCAGAGAAGAGAATGAAAGAGAAGAGACTGTGGCATGGCCACCCCCCCTGGGAGGTGATTTCTCTCTTTTTATCTCTCTGTCTCTGTCTTTCTGGTGAGCGCAAGTGCCCTATAGCAAAAACCTCTCAAAAAACAAAAACAAAAACAGAAGTATAAATTGAACCATTATCTAAAGACATAAAGGCATAAAAAAAAATTAAGGAAAAGAGGTTATCAGAAAAAGAAAATGAGGAAAAAAAAAAAAAGCATTACTCCCAGATCTCGGTTCTTTGCAAGATTGTAGTTCTCTTGGTTTGTCTTTATCTTAGGAGCCCTTTAATCTTGCAAGTGTTTGTTTTCTTTCTCTTTCTCTCGACATCCAGAAAGTAAAGCATGCCGGTCATTATCTCTACACTGGTCTTGTCTTTTTTTCCCCCACTTCATCCAGAGTTGCTCAATTGCTTATCATGCTTTCTGTGAACTATCTCAAACTCACGGAAATGGATGTGTTCTCAGCATTGCCAGCTCAAAAGAAGCAATCACATGCGACCATGTCTTGCTAGGTTTATTCTAGGTGTTGAAGAGAAATAATGTAGGTAGAGAATTTAAAGAAAATCTCTTTGACATCAGCAGATATTGGGTGATACAAGGGAGGTTGCTGTATGACACGCTTAGCACAGTGCCTGGCACACAGATTGCTGCTGTTAGGTGATGTTTTACCACCTGACTACATATAGGACTATTATGGGCTACTTATGAGCAGAGACTATGTCTTATTCATATTTGAGCCTCAAGGCCTAGCCCAATCTCCTAGCACATGGTAGCAGAAAAACACATATCTGTTGCTCATGCCTGAGGAGAAGAGTGAGTCCTGACCAAGAATGACCAGACTGGATGTGGACCCAATCTCATGTCAGGTGTCAGCCCTGCCATCCATCACTTGCCTCAAATGTGCTGAAAAAGGAGCACTCGTGACCTTCGAACGACCTCCCTCACATCCCCTAACCTAAGTGCTATGTCATCACCATCAGGGCCTCTCCATTCGCAATGATGACTATTAATGAAGACAGAGGATCTGACCTGGATAAACCCAGCACAGGAGTATCAGTACCTGGCAAACTGATTGTCACGGACAGCTTCTACAGAGGCAGTGATGCTGACATAGGGAAAAGCGTCATCTGGTCTCATGGAAAATATTAGGTCATATATTTTTCTACGCAAAAATGCATCGTGACTTTCCTGACGACCCAATAGAAAGCTGAACACAGAGCGCTTCTCCTTTTTTCAAGGGTAGGTGAAAATATTGCCTCATTATTACTAGCACCATTTTATGCCAATAGAAAACAATTTGCTCGCTCATATTTCATTTAAGATGAGAATCCATGGCTCCTGAAATTAAGTACACAATTTAGGCCCGTTTGTTGTTAAGAAATGTGTATGTTTATTGGAGAGACAAATCAAATTCATAGAAAACTATCAGAATACAATTGAGTGCAAACAAGTAAAATGACAATCTATGTGTTGTTGTAGTTGAGTAAGACTTGGGTCCAGGGGTGTTTGAACAGCTGAGGTAGAATTCACAAACAAGAGTAGAGTAGATGCACACTCCTCTAATATCCTAAGTAGTCTCAATGCCTACCTTCTGATCCCATTCTGATTTTTTTGGAATAGTCAGAAGACCTGTCCAAAGATGTAAGCATGTTACTTGGGGGAACATTTATCTATCAGGATGGATCACCTGGTCAGATTATTGTCAACTTTCATAGGATATTAGTGTGTATATGATTCTGCTTCAGAAGGAAGTGGCTTGGCAGTGGGCAGCCTCAGAGCTGCCTAAAAGTACCTGTCGACTTTCAGCAAACAATCTTAGCAGCTGCAATGTGCTAGCCACTAGCATGTGTATGTGTGTGTGTGTGTGTATACATATATATATATACACATGTAATATTATATATATTATAACATATATTATATATATGTTATATAAATGTATTATATATATGTGTGTATATATACATATATATATAAATATTTTTAAATCTCATTTAATTCCCCCAAACCACCTTATGAAGTCAATGCTATTGTTAGTCATCTATACAGTCAATGCTTCATTGATAAAGATGAAGAAAGCCAGAATCAGAGAGGTGGCTTATTTTGCCCAGAATCACACAGCTGATAGATGGTAGTAGGTGGCAGAGCCCAAGCTCTAGAGCCCCTGCCATTAAACTTCAGACTGTATTGCCTTTCTGTATCCTAAAATCATTTTTTTTTAAGAGATATTTTTGCTATTAGGCATGCACACTCGCTGGAGAGACAGAAAGAGGGAAAGTGAGAAATCACCTCCTACGGGGGATGGTGACACCACTGTCCCTTCTCCTCCATTCTCTTCTTGGGATTTGGGGCAGCACGCACATGTGCCCAGCATGAGTTTCAAACCGCAGGGTCTGGAACTCAACCTGCAGTTGGCCATGTGGGAGTCTTGTCTTAACCACTATGCCACCTGCTGGCCCCCATCCTAATAGCTCTTAATATGTGTTCTTAATATTGCAACACAGGCTTTTAAAAATATATCTGCTTTTTGGATCATAAGCTTTTCACAAAAAAAGTTACTCTTATGTCCAAGGACCAATCCTAGTAGTGACATCTGAAGGGCTTTCAATTGCCTGGTCAATGATGTCCTGAAAGGCCACTCACTTGGAGTCTTTGACATGACAGCCAGGACTGATTTCCTAACAAGGCACTTAAACTCTCTGTGCCTGGTCTGGACGGAATTAGTCATTATAGTATCTGTCAGTTATGCCGTGATATTTAAATGAGATAACACATAGAAAGCACATATTATGCATTTAACATAGGTGAAATAAAAATAGAAATCCTAGGCCATGCCACCTTCTACCAGTCGTAATCTTCTATTAGGCTCTTAGTACTTGCTAAATACCCATTTCTGTTTTCTTTTAAAGTTTTTGTTATTATTATTATTTATTTCTGAGGGAATGGAGGAAGAGAAGGAGGAGTGAGCGAGACAGAGAGAGAGAGAGAGAGAGAGAACTCTAATAGGGTCTTCATGCCACAATCCATTCCCAGCCTGCATCACCAAGCATGCTCAGGAAAGTAGCCTGAATCACTAAGCATGCTCAGGGAAGTCCTGGGATGCAAACCCAGTACTTTCCTATGTGGTAACAGCTGTAATACCACTGTACCATCACCTGAATTCCTCCCCTATTTTGGTTTTCCTCACCTTACTCTTTTTTTTAAGAATCATTTTATTTAACTTTCTCTCTCTCTCTTTCTTTCTCATTTCATTTTAATTTGCCCAGAGAGGGACAGAGGGAGAGGGAGAGAGAGAAAGTGATAAAGTAAGTTGCCAGGTCCAGGACTTGAACCGTGGTCGGCCATGTGGGAATCCAGTACCTTTAACCACCACACCACCTGCTGGCCTCCCTCAGTTTACTCTTTTCAAGGACTTTTTCACTCACAAGGAAAGAAATCCTTGTGTCAATAAGGTAGCAATCAGTGATCATCTCATAGAATTTTTAGTGATGACAACAAAGTATGTGAAACATTAACAAGAAAATGGAGTGTAAGAATCACCTAATTTTTAGAGTCTGAGTAGTAATCTGAGGCCTTGATTTTCAGACATGGAAGGCAACGTTTAAGGAATACAGTGCACATAATTCATGCAGAAGAAGCGCCACAGGAGTAAGACCAACAATAAGAGTCTGAAACCCATCCACAGCTGGCTGAACACCCAGGCTCTCCCCAGGGTTAGGAGCTGAAGTAAAATGACTGACTGGCTTCAAGAAATGCCACCTCATATCCAAACTTACCTTTGTGATTTGGGGTTTTTGTTCTGTTCTGTTTTGTTTTTCTCAATTTACATCTATGAGCCAATCAAATTAGGCTTCCAGCATGTCCTGCTCAACTCCGCAACTCATTCTTAACTCACCTATCATTCTGTCTCGTGTGTCCCTCCTCCCTTCCCATGTGGCTTTACAGGACTTACCCACCATCTTGAAGGCTCCGATCTCACTGTGAGGAGCTTCCTCTAAACTATAGCACTTGCCAGTCACCACCCATGGTCACCCGTCTTATTCCACCACAGTATAAGTACCTCTGATGGAGACTCAATACAAAGTTGAAAAGAAATATACAGGAAATCAGAAACCCGGTCTAGATCTGGGCGTACCATTAACTGGCAGTGAGGTGGGAGAGAAAGATCATCTTTGAGCCACAGCTTCTCAGCTCCAAACATGCTCTTTTTAAAATACTCACTAACATTCCTTCATTCTACATGAATTAATCATTCTAAGTGACTAGGTCAAGGCATGCCAAGACTAAAATTTGCAGCCTCCACATCCCCATTTAATTCACTCATTAACTCTAAGCCTTTATGGTTTTTCTCCATTTGCTTTTGACTGTTTCTTTTCTGTGACCTTTAATTGCGTTCCCGTGTCTTCCTTGCCTGAATATCCATGAGATTTGTGTGGCCCACTGACCTACTCAGGGCCGAGTGTTTGTTAAATCCTAACCCATAACATTAATCTTGAACACTGAGCAAGAGAATAGGACTTCCCTCCAGGGGATCAGATACCCCTTTCTGGGTGAGAAAGTCACAGAGAGGGACGGTACTTTTAGGGAGAATGCCACAGTAAGTAGGCCGATGCACAGTTTGACCTTCTATCCTCCCAAGGTTGGTCTAATGTAGATTTGCCTATCCCACCCCAGGTTTGGGGCCCGAACCAGTTGCAGGTCATCACTAGTCTCAAAGAGATTGTGGAACTGAAGCCCGTTCCCCCTCACTGCTGCTGACCTTTGTCTTTTCCTATCCTCCACTCACCTGAACTCAGAGTCACTGCTGACAAGAACCAACCTACGAGGTTAGGCCATGCTTTCCCAAATCTGTCCGCTGAGGGACCCACTCAGAGGAGTCACGTGGGCCAACAATGAAAAGGAAACTTAAGAAATGCCAGCCTAGTCACACCTTTCCTTTAACTCCATAATCTGAAAACACTTGAAAAATAATCTCTGTGCTTCCATTTTATATTAAAATATGGAAAATTCTGATGGCTGTGTGGAATTGTTGTACAGATTAGAGAAAACATGTGTAAAGGTACGAGCACAGCTTCCGGCCCCAGAGAGGGCTCACTGACGAATCTGTTACAGGCAGTAAACTTCAGTAGACCACTGCATTCAAGGTGACAACGCATCCTAGGACGCTTCTAGAGAAAGTGTGAAGAAACAAGAATGAGTGTCCTGAAGCTCATCAGGATGCACTGCTCGGGCCTTAGACCTATCGACGCCTTCCCACCTTCTCCGTCTGGTAGGTTCTGCTTTTTCACCAAAAGGGCATTGAGGTTATGTTAAAACCACATCTCAAAAAATAGTCTACCAAGTGAACAGAGCTATATCTGAAATGCAGATTTCTAGCCATAGGTGCATGTTCTATAAACTATTTGTCCTATTTATTACCCAGTGGTGTGTGCCAGGATGTTAGTTTCTAGATTCAGGAATAAAAGTGCAGTCTGGGGTTTGTGTGTCAAATGGTATCTGTTAAAGGGCGCATGCGCTTGCCAGCGGGAGACAAGAGGTAGAGAGAAGGAAAGTGAGAAATCACTCCCATCGGGGTAGCCACACCACAATCTCTTCACCTCTATTCTCCTTCCGGGATTTTGAACACACACACATGAGCCGGGGTGTCTTTCAAGCTGCTGGGTCCGGGACTTAAACTGTGGTTAGCCATGTGAGATCCAGTCTCTTTAAACCTCTGTGCCACCTGCTGGTCCCCCAGTCTGTTTTTAAAAATCTGTGAACATGGCTGAAGAAAATTCTAGAGGTTTTGCCAATCTTTTTAAGGAATCTTCCCAAAGTGTTTTTCACTATCTTCTGCCATTCCTAATCATGGGATGTTACTTTGAATCTTGCCGAAAAAACCCTTAAAAAAGCCAAGCAGCATAGATTTCCTACGACTCAGGCCTTTGGTTAAATTTAAAACACATAATGGAACCAGCAGATGGCATAATGGTTACGTTGTTGGACTTCCATGTAGTAAACCGCGGTTCACATCCTGGACCTGGCAGCTTCAAACTCAGGCCGGGCATGTGTGTGTGTCCAAGATCCCAAGAGGAGAATGGGGGATAAGGGATTGTGGTGTGGCCATCCCCTCTGGGAAGTGATTTCTCGTTTTCTGTCTGTCTGTCTCTGTATCTCCGGTGCCCTAGCACAAAAATCTCTCTAAAAAAAATAAAAAATTAAACACATAATGAAATGCTTGATAGCAATCACAGGAGACAGTTAATTCATTAGAAACAATTATTCATCAGATTCACTGCATTACTGTGAAGAGTGGGAAAAAAGGAAAATCTCACAAAGCATAGAAAAGTGGCAAAGAGGCATTTGGCAAATGAACTTGGGCTCTGTTCTCAGGACTTTGTATGAAATATTAATAAGGGCTGTTGTCTGAACATTCACTTTGGGCTGTGTGCACTTCCTCAGCCAGTAATTATATAACAGAATGCAAGAAGTTTCTCATTAGTAAGTGAACATTCACTTTTGGCTTGTGATGAAAGCTTCTTGTATAGATGACCAGTTTTATTTGGCTGTTTGTTCAAGCTCTAAGTCCTGCTAAAGTGGTCTTCGGTCAAGTGGTCTTCTTTAAAGTTCTCATTTTGATTCAATGTTTTGTTTGTGGCAAATTAAAAATTCTCTGTAGCATGCCAGATTTGAGCCTTCATAGCCATACACACGTGCACAGAATGTATGCTGAGACACATGGACACGAACCATATATATATATACATACACTCTTAAGAAGAACATGATAAATATTAAAACATAGAGTATGTGATTCTATTTCCAAAAAAAAAAAAAAAAAGGGAGAGAGAGGTCTTCTTAAATTACAACTTCCCTCAGACATCTGACCTACATGTTGCCCCCACGCAATGTTGACTTTTTCAGTTTCTTAATTGTTAAGGCTTTCCTTTTGTAGATAGAAAATAGAATATGGGACATAAAACTGTTACAGCATAAAAATAATAGACATTCATACTGGCAGTCCATTCAATTTGGGTCCTTGAGTCCATTGCTAATTAACTACCATTAACAATTGTTTTGTTTTTGTCCTGTTAATTTTACATACCCCACTGATGCGCAAAGCTGTTTCCCCCAAATGATCTACCCCCAACACATCCTTAATGATTGAGGCCTTCCGTTCTTTTCCAATTTGCTGACGTAAACAATAGAGAAATGCAATTAGGCGAGTTGTTCTCAGAGTTCCTAGATGCCTCTTCCTTTCCCTGATTTTGTAGGCCACCCCCCCTTCCATTCCCCCAGGGGGAAAAAAAAAAAAAAACTTGGTCCTGGAGTGCTTAGCTTTCTCTAGACCCCCCCACGGTAGTACTCTACAGCTGGTTAGGACAGATGACCAGAGTTTCAGAAATGGGAAATCAAATTGTCATTGAGAGTGGTGGGAATATTATTTTCACATTTAACTTCTAAAGCATGTCATTATTTTAGACTCCAGATCTGATCTACTTTAGAGTGGTTCCTTCAGAGTCCATGTATGTCTGTTAGATTTTTTTATTTTCTTAGAAAACCCACCATTTAAGCTAAGAAAGTAATGAAGAATACTGGGGACCAGCAGTTAGCGTAATGGCTATGTTGTCGAACTCCCATGTAGTTGACTGGATTTGAGTCCCAGACCTGGTGTCTTAAACTCACGCTGGGCGCGTGTGCATGCATGCCCAAGATCCCGAGAGGAGAAGGGATTTCAGTGTGGCCATCCTCCCTGGGGGGTGATTTCTCGCTTTCTATCTCTCTGTCTCTCTGGCGAGCGCATGTGCCCTATAACAACCCCCTCTCCCCCCGCCCCCCAAAAAAAGAACACTGTATCCACCTCAACCTCTCAAGAAAAATCCAGCAAGAATTTTTTTTTTTAAAGTTTTTTGCAAAGGGTCCATGCATTTCCCAGAGAGAGATACAGAGAGGCAGAGAGAGGGAAAGTGAGAAATCACCCCTAGAGGGGATGGCCACACCATAATCCCTTCTTCTCCATTCTCCTCCTGGGATTTTTGGGCATGCATGCCAACATGTCCAGTGTGATTTTCAAGCCACCAGGTCTGGGACTCGAACTGCAGTCAGCCATGTGTGAGTCCAGGGCTTTAACCACTACACCACTCAAAACATTTTTTGCATCCTGAAGGGAGCTCATTGGCCAAAGGCCAATTAAAGCAAGCAAGGTTTTAGAGCTTACTGGGCAGAGAATGATCATTCGTGTGGCCTGGACAAAAACTGATGGTGCAGGTTGGCGAAGAAGAAAACATGGGTTGACACCAACAGTGGAGAAGCTGCTGCATTTTTTTTTTTCTTGCTGGGTAATGATTAAAATTATAATCACTGAGCCAATAGTCAATTCTGTGTCACAGAATATGCACTCACATGTAAGATTTAAAACCATTCTACTTTCTTCAGTGGGTATTTTCTGCTAATTTGGCACTGATCCTTGGAGTCAGTGGTCAAATCGCTTTATAATTTATAAGAAGCAGAAGGGAACTATCGGTGTGCCACAACTGGGAAATTATTTCAAGTTTTTTTAAAAGAAGAAAATGTAATTGAAGGCAATTCTTTCACTTAACTAACTCATAGCTGTATCTTATAGGAAAGGGGAAGCATGGCAATTTCCACTTACAGAAGGGGAAATGCAGCACAGTTTAAATAACTGGCCAAGGTCACACGGCAGTCAGCGACTGCCAAGAATAGAGCCCACTTCCTTGATTACCGGGTCTCTATCCTTGAGACCTCGTGAGAGATAGTCCACAGGTACTTAGATAGACCCAATAAGTAATCATCAAATACATTTGATCTGATATAAATAAAATATAAATGCTAAAGATGAGCAGAGTTTATCTTTATGTCTTGGACATCCTTGGTGCCTCATAAATATTTGTGTAATGAGCAGAGGGCTGACAGTAAATTTAGACTGAAAACTGATGTGAGCACTATTAATGCAATGTAAGTGGAGGTTTCTCTCTACATATTTTGACTGGTCACAGAGAGATAATAAAGCAACTAATTTCACAAAGAACCCAGAGTTAGCTAACATTCTTTTTTCCATGAGAGGGGGGAATCACATAGAGCCTGCCCCGTGGTACAGTGGCTAAGAACCGTGCATGGAAAGATGCATCTCCCATGGCCAACTGTAGTTCGAATCCTGGCTCCGGAGGCTTGAAAAACACACTGGGTACACGTGTGTGCATGCTCCAAATCCTGACAGGGTAGAGAAATGGGAGAGGATGGCTGCATGACCACGACCCATGAGTGGGTGCTTTCTCCCCTTCCTTTTCCCTTTCTCTCTGGCGATTGAGAAAAAGACGGAAGGGGGCAGCAGGTGGCACAATGGTGAAGGCCCTGGACTCCCACATGGCCAACCGCCATTTGAGCCCTATACCTGGTGGCTTGAAAATCATGCCAGGCGTGTGTGTGTGTGTTAATGTGTGTGCGTGCCCAAAATCCTGAAAGGAGAATGGAGCACAAGGGAATGCAATGTGGACATCCCTGCTTGGGGTGATTTATCACTTTCCTTCTCTCTCTCTGGCAAGTGCACACTCCCTATAACAAAAACCTTTAAAAAAAAAAAAGATGAAGGGAACAGCAGTTAGTGTAATGGCTGTGTCGCTGGACTCCCATGTAGTCGACCGTGGTTCGAATCCTGGACCCGGTGGCTTAAATTCACGCTGGATATGTGTGTGTGCATGCCCAAGATCCCGAGAGGAGAATGGAGGAGAAGGGATTGTGGTGTGGCCATCCCCCCTGGGGGTTGATTTCTAGCTTTCTGTCTCTCTCTGTCTTTCCGGCGAGCACACGTGTCCTATAGCAAAAACCTCTGAAAAAAAAAAAAAGGATGGGGGAAGGGAAACAATCTGCACCATGACTATATCTGTCGTAATGGATCGGTGCTGTCTACTGCCATGAAACAGTCATTTGAGATAATTAGACGGGAAGAGGGAATTAAAATGGCCTATGATCTAAAGAACGTGTGCCCTCAAAACAAAACTGCAATACTCAAAGCCTGCAGGCCTCCAATCTAACTCTCTCTCTAATAAAGATTTAAACTCATTCGACATTTTAAAAACAGGTATTAGTTTGAAAATGAAGAAAATATGACGTCGGAAATAACTAGGCAGACTCTGGACACCGAGAGCAGGTCATCTGAGCTAACGGAGAGTGAGTGCCGGGACAGAGAAGCCAGGAGAAGCCTAGCCACCACCTTGTTTTTGCGGTTGAAGATAAAAGTGACCTTTTCTGGCATAAGGTTCTCTAGTCGGTTACCTAAGGGTCTCTTTGGTCTTCTAGCACACATAAATAAAAGCCGTCTTTCTACAGCTTAGGTTCTTCCTGAGAACATCTAACTGGTGATCTACAGTACAGATAATGCCAGGACTGTCCTTCCCGTGTCATCTCCTGGATTCCTCAGATCCTCTGCTTCCATTCCCCTTCCCTCTGGTCCTAAACTGTTACTTGTTCCTTCAGACACAACCCGGCTCGCCACAGGCAATCATATCTAAACATTATTTCCTGTGAGAAGGTACCAGCACCGTGTCAAAGCTCCCCAAGGATTGTGAAATCAAGAGGGGCTCAAGGCTCAAGAAATTTTGCAGTCCTGTTCAGTTCTTTTTTTTTTTTTTTGGAGAGGTTTTTGCTGTAGGGCATGTGCGCTCGCCAGACAGACAGAGAGAGACAGAGAGATAGAAAGCGAGAAATCACCTCCCAGGGAGGATGGCCACGCCACAATCCCTTCTCCTCCACTTTCCTCTCGGGATCTAGGGCGCACACGCACACATGCCCAGCGTGAGTTTAAGCTACTGGGTCCGGGACTCAAACCAGCAACATAGCCATTACACAAACTGCTGGCCCCCAGTTCTTTAGAATGGTGGGGACGGTGAAGTTCTGGAAGTCAAGAGTGGCCTAGCTGATAGGAGTCCGCTCTCCACCTGTTCACTCAGCCCCAGCCCAGCCTTTGCCCATCTGCGGGGCGGGGCCACTTGCTCCCATGATGGGAAATGAATGCATGGCACAGGCCACACAGACTTCATCCCCCTGTTACACCCTTCTATTTATTCTCACTTTGGCCTAACTCTTCTAGAGTTCCTTAATTTGTCTTCTTCTGAGGTCATAAATGATGTTCTCCTCAATTCTACAGCTTTCTCCCTGACAGACCTACTAAATCTCTATTTTTAAACTGCAGCAAAATTGCATTTCACTTTCCACAATTTGTATTCATTTCTCAGAAATGTTTGGTAAAATTTTTCACTGTTGTGAAACTGGCGTTATAGTAGGCAGACATTTCCTTTCAAGTTCCTTAAAAATCCTTGGGTCTCATTTGAAGAAATACATTCCAGCGTTAGCAATATTCTTACAACCTCGCACTTCTCTGGTGTCCTGTACCTTTTCCAAATCCGTGACCTCATCCGATCCTTCTATTCTTCCTCTGAAGTGTGTGTAATTGCCTTTATTCTGTGCGAACAGAAGTCGTAAACTGCAGACATGTGAAAGGTATTATAAGCGTAATATCCTCATGGATGCACCTTATTTTCACACCCAAGTTAACAGGAGCAGGTTTATAAATATCTATTTAGAAGTCTCTACCAGCTGCCTAGAATGAGAAAAATCTACAGACTCCACCTCATTCAGTGTTGGTAACTTATTTAACATTTTTTTTTTTTGAAGAGGTTTTTGCTATAAGGCGCATGCGCTTGCCAGAAAGACAGAGACAGAGAGACAGAAAGCAAGAAATCATGCCCCCCCCCCCCACCCCAGAGGGGATGGCCATGCCACAATCCCTTCTTCTCCATTCTCCTCTCAGGATCTTGGGCATGCACACATACGTGCCTGGCGTGAGTTTAAGCCACCGGGTCTAAGACTCGAACCACAGTCGACTACATGGGAGTCCAGAGATACAACCGTTATGCCAACTGCTGGTCTCTTATTTAACATTATTAAACATTCAAAATAAGTATTCTACTTCTCTTACCTCTTTAGCACCTAAATATGCAATAAGGTAAAAGGAGGAATGATTGTTTTATTTCTTTTCAGCTACTTAGTTATATGAGTTCAAAAGTAACTATCTCTCCCCTCCTCTTTATTGCTAATGTTTTACAAGAACAAATTTTAGGCCAAACAAAAAGAATGATATTACTCAGTTAAAACATTACTCACTAGCATAAAACATTTTACCATTTTGTTTTAAAGGAGGGAACTTCTAGTTGAGTAATAGTTCCAATAGAGGTGGTTTTCTTTTTTTTTTTTTTTGCTATAAGGCACATGCACTTGCTGGAGGGAGGGAAGGAAGTGAGAAATCACCCTTTAGGGGGATGGCCATGCTTCAATCTCTTCTCCTCCATTCTCCTCTGGGATTTGGGCATACACACACACCTGGCGTGTTTTTCAGGCTGCTGTGTCCAGGATTCAAACCTGTGCAGTTGGCCATGTGGGCTCCAGTGCCTTAACCACCATGCCACTAATATTTAAAAAATAAATTTACATATTTATTATACTCTAGGATACCATACAATTTAAGTCTGAGCCTCTTTCTAGATTAACTTAGATACATTAATTACCTGGTCATATTAAACCAATTAATAATTTTGAGCTATTAAAATAAACAAAAACATTCTGGCTTTAAAACTAAATTAATGCTTTGGCTGTGGCCATATATAGATGTACCTTTTACCTAGGACCTAAAATTTGAACACCAAGAATGATTCTACACATTTAAGAGTAATGTGTATATATAGTTACCCAGTACCTTTTGACACTCAAGTACAGATACCCCTAGGCAAATGCTTCTATTAGGGAGTGGGGAACATCACAGCATAGGAACATCATGACATATTTTTCTATGCAAAAATGTGTCATGACTTTCCAGACAACCCAATCTATGACTTAAAATAAGTAAGTGCAATGGAACATCTCTGGTGTGTCACCACAATTCCTGTCTACTACCAAATCTAAGTTAATATAAAAAATTATATTAAATATTTTTATATAGACATATTTTTAAAATTTTACTAACTCAGGGACCAGCAGTTAGCGTAATGGCTATGTTGCTGGACTCCCATGTGGTCAACCAGGGGTCGAATACCGGACCTGGTGGCTTAAAACTCACGCCGGGCACGTGTGCATGCGTGCTCAAGATCCCAAGAGGAGAATGGAGGAGAAGGGATTGTGGTGTGGCCATCCCCCCTGGGGGATGATTTCTTGCTTTCCATCTCTCTGTCTCTGTCTTTCTGGAGAGCGCACGTGCCCTATAGCAAAAACCTCTCCAAAATAAAAAAAAAAAATTAAAAATTAAAAAAAAAAATTACTAACTCAAAAAAAATTTTAACAACTCATGAGGGCTTCATTTATCTATACATTTTAGCTTTTATTTCTCTGGCAGGCATAAAAGAGTTGTTGTGATTGTTTCCTAATATAGGAAGATCCCGTATATATTCCTGAAGTACTTCTATGTTAAGTGTGCTAATTTAACCACTAAGGCCCAAATCTGGGCCTGACACAAGGAGGCTACTCAATCAATATGCCTACTGAAAGAATGAGAACTTCTTCTGCACGTGCACCCTTTTGGCAAATAATTTCAAGCAACAATATTTTAAGAAAGGAAGCAGTGTGGGAACATTTCTGATCTGTTTTGTGAGTCGTAAAAAAAAAGAATGCCTTGGGGACCGGCAGGTGGCATGGTGGTTAAGGGCGCTGGACTCCCACATGGCTGACCACGGTTTGAGTCCCGGACCTGGCAGCTTGCTTTCTCACTTTCCTTCTCTTTCTCTCTCTCACTCTGTCCTTCTCTGGTAAAATTAAAAGAAAGAAAGAAAGAAAGAAAGAAAGAAAGAAAGAAAGAAAGAAAGAAAGAAAGAAAGAAAGTTAGTTAAATAAAATAATTCTTAAAAACAATGTCTTGGGAACCAGCAGTTACCGTAATGCTATGTCGCTGGACTCCCATGTAGTCGACCGTGGTTCGTGTCCCGGACCCGGTGGCTTAAAACTCACGCCGGGCACGTGTGCGTGCGTGCCCAAGATCCCGAGAGGAGAATGGAGGAGAAGGGATTGCGGCGTGACCATCCGCCCTGGGGGGTGATTTCTCGCTTTCTGTCTCTATGTCTCTCTCTGTCTGTCTGGCGAGTGCATGCGCCCTATAGTGAAAATCTCTCCAAAAAAAAAAAAAAAAAAAGTCTTTAATTAAGAATAATTCCAATAGTCAACAAACATTTAAGGCAGTGCTCTGAGTCTTGAGAGAATTCTAAAAGGAAGAAGACATCTTGCCTTAACAGGCTTACTCCATAAATCAAGAGAAAAAACCCATACACCACAAAGAAATCAGAAAGAGAGCTAATGTTTACACAGTTTCACTTCAGCTGCCCTCATTCCCCAAGCCATATTTTATTAGCATCATTCAACCCCAAATTTATAATATGCTCTACCACTCAAAATAGCTATTTTCTAACATAGTTACCAGCTCTAGCTCTAAACAGAACCAAAACAAAACAGTATTTAAAAATATCTATAAAAGGCTATTTCATAAGAATTCAACTCTATACTTTCATATAAATCCAAGAACTTCAATTATTTAGTTATTTTAAAGTTTATTTGCATGTTAGATTAGCTCACACATCAAGACCATAAAAGGATGGATACATAAATGCGAATGCTTACCCCCAAATAACAAAACAATACAAAAACTTGGTGGATCTTACTGTATGAGGAGGTTAAGTATCCACAGTAAAGAAGAGAGTCAAGATCAGTACAGCTCGTATATTTCTATTCTTAGAAAATGACACTCGAATGAGAAATCAGCTGTGTGGAAACAGTTACTTCTCAGGAATTCCGTAATTCCCCAGTAACTTTCCACTATTAGAGTAATATACTCAAATAAAAGATTAAAACATGAGATGAAGGGTTGAAATTGTGGGAAGAATCTAGAAAACCAGATAGTCACTTCTATTTGTTTATGCTAGATTTATGTCTTGTTTACTTTTGATCAAGCTAGTTCTTTATTTGTTTTTAAATAGCAATCTTCCTAAATACTCTACAAATGGAGTTAGAAGCAATCCAAAAATTTTTGACATAATGATCATTTTTGGACAGTTTCAATAATATCTTATTGTGCCTATTGTTTCTATTCCTGGTCTTCAAATGAGCTCCCATGAACTATCATTAGTATCATCCCTCTAGACTAAACAGAAAGGAGGAAAGGCAAACAGGGCCCAGTCATCAACAGGATGCAAGGAAATGCTGCACAGTTAACAGACAGTAGGGTGTACTCTTTCGGAAACACTCACTGTGCACCTACTGTGGGCCAGAGGTCCTCTCATCACTTAGGGAGAGCACATGTGTGCACGCCGGGTAATGCAACGATGGTGCGAACAAAGTTCCAAGGAGTGGAAAATGAGAATAAATGAGGGAGCCAGGAGAGTTGAAGGTAACATAAGCACTGAGCTTTGAGGTTGATAAATAAGGACGTTTATGAACCACCATGGGTGGAAGTGCATTTTAGACACATGGAGAGCCACCTGGAAGTGCTGTGTAGGGACATACATGGCTGACTACGGTTTCAATCCTGGCCCCCAGCAATGAGAAAAACATGCCAGGTGCATGTGCATGCAGGCCCCAAATCTTGATGGGATGGAGAAGCAGAGGAAGGATTGTGATGTGGCCACGCCCCATTGGTGCTGCTTCCTCTCTCTCGGATTGTGATGTGACCACGCCCCATTGGTGCTGCTTCCTCTCTCTCTCTCTCTCTCTCTCTCTCTCTCCTTTTCTTGCTGGCCAGCACATACTCTCCGACAATTAAAAAAGAGATTAGACAGATGGGAAGCATGAGCAAAGATCCAAAGTAAGAAACACCAAGACCATCATGTGGGAAGATCTTGGATCGGATCCAATGGATGCTAAATGAAAAATGGGGACATTGTGTCATGACACAGTGACAGAGCCAAAGTCAGGATCCTCAACTGGGAAACAAGAGGCTGAAGTCCAACCTGAGCTCAAATAACGGCTCACAGGAGGGCCTTAATTCTGTTCCTCTGCTCTTAGGACTAATAAACTAAAGAGAAAAATTATGAAATGGTAGCCAAGGGGTGGTATATTCACTGAGGAAGAAGAGTAGCTCTTCTTCCAAGGGAGAGAATGAAAGCCTTTGCACATTCCATCTGAAAACGCCCACGTGTATCCATGAAAGGACCTTAATTCCAGGCATCAACAAGTATTTCCAAGTTAATCAAGAAACGAACCATCCCTACCTGGTTTTGGAATGATTATGATTACAAGGGTTCCAGAACCACTGGATTGTAGGTTGAGGGATTCCATATGCGGTACAAGTCAGGATTTGTCTGCTGCCCAGGGGGTAGAGTGGCGGGTCTGGAAATGATGAGATGGCCTTTTCATATATCTGGGGTTTCACTGGAAAAAAGACGAAGAACGGGACAGAAGTCAAGAGCAGTTCCAGTGACGTTGTTCTGGCCCACACATGAAGGACAACAGCCTCACTGGTTTGGATGTCAGGGAAACACAGAAACAAAAAAAACAATTATGTCTTCATATTTGTCAAGAAAATGCCATTTTTTTTTTAAACTAGAAATGTTCTGAAAACATCAATAACTTGATTCCATGGTAAGTACGCTCTGATTACGACAATAAAAAAGTCACATTGCCTAAGGAAGATCACAAACATGAAATAGTTACGATGGGAATAGAAGTGACTTTAAAATATCTAAAATTAATTTTCTTTGATGTTGTTATACTGACTTTTGAACTGACGTACTTTCATAAAGTTTCCCCCTCCCAGAACCAGTTGGAGTATAAACAGTAAACTTACAGAAACAAAAAATACAATTATGTCTTCATATTTGTCAAGAAAATGCCATTTTTTTTTTTAAACTAGAAATGTTCTGAAAACATCAATAACTTGATTCCATGGTAAGTACGCTCTGATTACGACAATAAAAAAGTCACATTGCCTAAGGAAGATCACAAACATGAAATAGTTACGATGGGAATAGAAGTGACTTTAAAATATCTAAAATTAATTTTCTTTGATGTTGTTATACTGACTTTTGAACTGACGTACTTTCATAAAGTTTCCCCCTCCCAGAACCAGTTGGAGTATAAACAGTAAACTTACCATTTACAATCAGAGTGGCAGTGAGGTTTTTAAACACATTTGACTGCTTGATGCTCAGCAAGATGGTATAATCCCCTGCATCCTCTGCAGTTACGTCTTTGATAATTAGTGAATAGCCATGAACCAAATAACGAGCAGATTTCTCAGCTGCAGGTAACCCATCTTTTAACCTGTAGTTAAAGGCATGATCAGTAAGTCATTTTACACTACCTCATAGCATCGCTTTGACAACACTGTCACCTAAATTTGTGAGTACAAGCGCATCAGTGTCAAGCGTTTGATCATCAACATCAATTTGAAAATTTCAGGCACTAACTTTCCAGGAAAGGCAAGTGTGATTTTTAGAGTGTGCAACTCTTCATATTTATTGGCAAAGAATAAGAAGTAAACTGAGGGAAGAAGAAAAAGTAGAGGTCTAAAGTAACCACAAGGAAGCTGGTGGCCATTGTGATTTAAGTATTAACCCAGAGGCACCAGTTCTAATTCTACCCGAGATGTTTTCCAGAGTTTTCCATGAGACTCCATCAACAGTACAAGGGCCATTGTAAAGTCAGATCAACTAGATCACTTCTCCAGATAAAAATAAAAATAGACTTCTCTATTGTGGTCTCATGTGGAGTTCTTATTAGTTATTTAAATGGTCACACCAGTTGTCCTTTTCATAAACTATAGTCAAATCAAGATTGTCAAGATTTTTCCCCCCGAGGAAGAATAATTAAAGCACAAAACAACAGAAAGGATAAACTTAAATTAAAAAAACATTTCAAATATAGAATCAATGCCTTGATATCAATCAATAGTGGCCAGAACTGAGAGCTTGGGGGCCTGAATTCTTGACCTGGCGTTGGTGCTCACACTATGCACTGCAGTAGCCACTTAGAACTTCAGTTTTCTCAAATCTTCTAGAGTTCTCAGTGATTCCCCTTTAACTCTCAAATTCTATGATTTCATGAAAATGCACAGATCTTTAAATGGGTATTTTTAATCAGCCAAAAGTTTGGGTTTTGTGTAAAGATGTAAGGTTGGGAATGGTATTAGTTCATCATCACGCTTGTATTACACAGTCCTGCTCACAGATTCCCATAACCACTGGTTCTCAGACCCAAAGCACATAAAATGACTATGCTATATTTCATGATTATGGATACTGTCTTCATATTATTTTCAGTTATTTCCTGTGAATAAGTCAGCATTTTTGAAGGTGAGTTGAATCCTTTTACGGGCCTAGCAGCTCAGTTACTGATGGGATCAGCACTACCAGATGAGGGTACTCACAAATACTGGGATGGTAAGTGTACCTCGTAGAGTCATGAAATTACTATCAAGTTTACTATTTAAAAAATTTACTATTAAACTTTTTAAATATTATGAAACAAATAACATATTTCCTGCTATGATGGCCTAAAGGCATGGCACAAAGTTTAATCTCTTTAATCCTCTGTTGCTTTTTTTTTTTTTTTGCCTTAAAGCATGTGTGTTGTAGGAAAGAGAGAGAGAGACAGACACAGTGAGAGGGAAAGTGAGAAATCACTCCCCAGGGGGGATTTCATGGTGTAATCTCTTCTCCATTCTCTTCCCAGGATCTTGGATACACTCATACATGCACCCAGCATGATTTTCAAGCCAATGGGTATGGGACTTGAACTATGGTCAGTCATGTGGAAGTCTAGTGATGTAACCACTACACCATTTGCTGGTCCCTCTATTAAGTACCTGAGGAAACTAAAAACAAACATTACACTTATATGACAGTGAAAACCAATAAACTCTGGTTGAGGAGATTCTAAAATGACCCCACTTTTGTATTTGTATGGTTTGTTTTTCTAGCAGTTTTGTACTATACCCTTTGTTTAAAGGGTAATAACTTGAGCCAAAGTTATTGGCATTTAAAAGTAATTTAATAAAATGACTGCAGATTATAAAGATAACATTGTTTTACATCAGGTGTTATACTAGTATTTTTTTTTTTTTTTTTGGTAACTACTTAAGGAGTTTCTGAAAATGCAACTATCAGGCCAAAAAAAAAAAAAAATACTTAACTTGTTCAAGTAGGTCCATTTATCCATCCTACAGATGAGTAGTCTTGTCTCTATTAATGTTTGTTTAATTTTAAAACAAGACTGGAACTTTCAAGCCAACTGTATATAAAAGAATTATTTTCAGCATCCTCATTACAAGGGCCCACTTCTTCAGGGTTAATAGAGCATGTTACATATTCAAGATGCTTCCTAGTCACTGGCCAACACATCCCATTCAAAGAATGTTGACATCATAGGAAGGTTTAGAAATGCAGAAATTTAGTGACAGTGAGGGTCTGACTAAACTGAAGAGCACTGAAAAAAACCCTCATCTCTTCATCTTATTACATTATCTCCTTTCCCCTTCATTCTTCTCACCTCCACCACCTAGAAATCAATACAGTTCTTGACTCTCTAGTGCTATCTGAGGAGCTTCTCTCGTTATTTTGTCAGGAATTCAAGTCAGTGAACTTTTGCATCTTCCTACTTACAAGGCATAACTTAAACTGATATGAAAATAATTATGGTCCTACCATACAACTTCTGGTGAGGGAAATGCCTTCACTTTCATAGAGAGCCGGTAAGACCTCTTGCCAGCTACGGTTTCAAGCACCTGCTGTTTTCGATGTTTCACAGTGATGAATGCTTTTTCTTTGAAAGGAGAAGTGATAAATACATTAGAAAAGAACATATTATGAAAACGAAATCTCACTGCCTCACTAAGGGAGGGGGTAATCAATGAATAAATAAACAGAGCATGATTAAGCCTATGAGTGTGCCTAAACATTGATCAATGAATGAAGTACTTCAACAGCACCCTAACTGGTAAAATACTTTCTCATCAAATGGCAATAAGTTCTAGGGACATAAGACAGTGCAGGGTCACCAAAAATAAAACACCTTAAATATTTATATCACAGTAACACAAGAGTAGGAAGGTATTTCTAAAAATCTCCTTGGCCGATTTGAGGAAGATGGGAGAAAGTTGCTCTGGGCACCTAAAATAACAATTTGATATAAAAAATTAACTGGAGCAACCCAAATGTAAATAAAAGGCTACTGTTGGAATTGTTCTATAATTTCTACTCTTCACACTGTTTTTCTTTTTAACCATGTAAATAAATCAGTTTTTTTAAAAAAGCATTTTCTCTACAGAATTTGAGTACTGGAATTAAGCAACAATATTAGGATTCCATGATGGTAAAATCAGGGATAAAACAGCATTAGTTCTAAATAATTTATCATGCCATATTTTTATTTCTTTAATTCATGCTAGTACCTGGGAAAGTTATTTCCTAGATAATAAAGGTAAAATTGATGATGCTTCTCTGTTCTGTTTATACAGAACACTATAAAAGTATTTCATAAAAATCTTATGATGTCATTGAATTATTAATCATCATAAACTTCTAAAGAAAAGACCTTCTGTCCAGTTCAAAATTAAAGAGTACTTAATGGGATTTGCTTTTTGGCATGGGGGAGGTGGGAGCCATGTCAAAGTTGTATTCATTCATGACACTGTTGCTTTTGACCAAAACAAAATGAACTTGTTTACAGAACTCCAAAATCCACCCTGATGAGAAAGCATAGTATGAGTTGGCAACACTGAGCTACTGCTTACCATATATATGCACTGAAGTGTTAACGGATTTGAGGGATGGCCCAGTTTTCACATGGCAAGTATAAAGTCCTTTGTCTCTGCTCTGCACTTTGTCGATAATCAGAATACTGTAGAACACATTGGCAAAGGGATCGTTTCGGTCCATTCGTCGCCTGATAGAAGCTCTTCTATTTGTCTAGGAAGAAAACGTAAGACAAATGTAGAAGTTGTCATTTTTCATGCTTAAAGTCATGGCCTTATAGCATTTCTCATCATTATTTTGACAACAGCTCCTTTTTGATGCTAAGAAGCATATCAAGTCTACACAAAGCAAGATGTTTGGAGATGACATCTGTCTAGATGTGCTTCAAACGTGAAGCATGGCAGCACTTACTTAGCAATTAATTTTCTTCAAATGGACCTTCACAAATATTAGCTCAATTGTTTTTCACAACATGTAGTGAGACGGGCAGAATGATTGCCCTTTTACTGATGAAGGAACTGAAATGACAGAGATATAGGCCAAAGTAGGCCAGGCATTCAGATCTTTTGAGTATAAATCTAGTTTTTAACTCTAGCACATACACCTCTCTCAACAGTAACCTATTCTCTAGGCATGGATATCACACACTAATACGGACAATGATCATCTCTAGTATCTGGCTTAGTGGCAAGTGTCTCTCTTCATGAATCACCTTTTGCTTCTCTACTAGAAATGAAAGAAAAGATAATGAATCCTGGCCACACCTACTAAGGTGGAATAAATTTAGTTTTATTGTTTCACCATTTGAGCAATACTTGCCAATTTCTGTTCATAGTAAATGGATCTAGAGACATGGAAGACAAGTTTAGCCCTCACTTGCAGGGTGTTTACCTCTGGGAAGACCAAAGGAAGACCTTGGGGCTCAGCAGGCTAAACTGGCCACAGTGACCCGTTCACTGTTTTGAGATGAGATCTTATTGCCTTTTCCTTTTATTGTTCCTGCCTCCGTTGTTGTTGTTGTTGTTGTTTTTAGCATTACATTTTATAACACATAATATGTTATTTCCTCCTTTCAATCTGTCCCCAATGGGGCAGGGAAAGGGTGGGGTGGAAAAAGACTTTGGAAGCTGTGAAGAACTGATCTTTAGGTCTTAAACTTAGGTGTGTTCTGTGCCATGTTTAATAAATGCCCACCCTCCTTTCCTTTAGTTTCTCTGTCAGAACAGACACATGTTTAGGCCCTGCTCTTCATTCTCAGCATTAACCAAAGAGAAAAGTCAGTCGCTGCCATCAAAAGTCAAAGCATCAGTCCCTCAAAATAACACGTTGAGGGGACTTTCCGCAAATTTTTGTGTATTACTCTTCCCTTTGATGACTCTTTTCTTTCCAAGTTTGAGTACCATCAGTATCATTTCTGACTTGGATTAACAGCTGTTCCTGTGTTTTAGACTTGCCTGGTCCAGTACTACAGTCTCCACTTACAGGTTTAAGTTAAAGTAAAACAAAATTTAGAATTCAATTCCTCAGTCATACCAGCTACACTCAAGTGCACATGAGCAGTATGTTGCTCTCTTTCATAGAAAGTTCTGCTACACAGTCCCTTTCAAGAAAGATTAGGGCATCCTGGGGCCAGCAGGTGGTATAGTGGCTAAGGGCTGGATACCCCCACATGACTGACCACAGTTCAAGTCTCGGACCTGGTGGCTTGCTTTCTTACTTTCCTTCTTTCTCTCTCTCTCTCTCTCTATGTCTCTCTGGTCAAATTAAAATAAATGAATGACTAAATAAAATTAAATAAATAATTCTTAAAAAAGAAAAAAGAGACACTCGAACTTTACCAACAGCCACAAGATTAAAAAAAAGAAGAAAAGGCATTCAAGAGTAGTAGAGAGGTCTTCAGAAAATCCATGGGGAATTATAAAAAAAAAATTATGCATGGATTTCAAACTCTTTATGCCATAATAAACTCATACTTTCATTCCATTTTCCCACAAAATTTCAAAAGTTCCCTTGTACTCGCAACACTGCTTCAGCAGCAACATTAACGAGATCCAAGTTCCTTTCCTCTTGACATTTATCTCTATCAAAACCCAGAAAATACTACTATAAGTCATAGCATTGTTAGTTAAATGAAACAATACCATCTTCTACAAAATAGTTAATTTTAAGGACCAGCAAGTCCTTAATGTGTCCCTATAAGACATTTGTTATATTTTCTGGATGCTAAATTATTCTGTTGGGTTGCCAGGAAAATCATGACGTGTTTTTCTGTGTAAAAAGCATCATGACTTTCCTTGATAGTCTACTATTGCCATGGCAAGAAACGTTAATGAAAAACAACAGCTTGGGGCTCATGCATTAATTTTCGTACATAATTTAATCGTGAATTAGCTTGGTGATTGGGCGATCTGAATAACACTTGGACTTGGGATGTGCCACATAAATCAGACCAACACACGAGAAATGAGGGCTGGAAATACTGTCAAAATTTCCATAACAGTTTATCATAGCTTCCTCACCCATACTTTTTACAGATAATTATTATTTGCAGAAATATTCAATTCAATTAAGGGAGCCCAACTGTCATTCTTCTCATTTTTCTGGAGGGCAGAATTGCTCCTTTGACACTTTTCAAATGGAATATTGGATGGCTGGGTTGCCATATCTTTTCCAGACACGCTCCAATCGGGTGCCTGACTGTCTGCCAGTATCTTGAATGAATGCACCGACAAAGAGCACTTCCTGAAAAATCGTTGTTGTTATTACAAAAGGCAGTCCTTGCCTGGCATTTAGTGATAAAATTTCTCTCTCATCTCTAAATCCTACAGAATAGTTTCCAAGGATGAAACAATCCCCTTTTCCATCCAGAATCATGCAATAGAAATACCAGCCTATATACTTCAAAACAAGACCTCCAGACATCAAAAGACAGTATCTATGCATATCACACTCACGAAATGCCAGGCAAGGAAAGCACCCAAACCAAGTCCAAAGCTCCTTTATGGACTAACACTGCCACAGAAGCCAGACCTTACGGATTATTCCCATCTCAACAACCCAATGAGGATCTCACTTGCTAAAAATAAATATTGTCCTGCAGAAGAAGTAGAAAAATGGGTCACTCACTTCACCAGGGTAACTCCAGGTCATCTGAACTCTCGTGTTCAAGGGAGTGGTAGCAGTACAGTTGAGGGTGAGAGTATGACCTCTAAGTAACTTGACTGGGCTTGGCGTGCTCATTTGGACATCTATGATTGTATTGGCTACAAGCATACAAGAGAAAATTATTTTTTAATTCAGATTTTATTGAGCAGATAAAACAGAGCATTTTGGCTTATGTTCAGGTCTTTGGAATGTCACTTACTTTGTCGATATGTGTAATAATTTGTCTGATAGGAATGTCCATTGACTGTTGTTTCACAAGTCAGAAGCCCTATTTCTTTGTAGGTTGCTTTTGATATGACAAAGCCCTTCCTACTGTCCCAGATTATTCTTTTTCCATCCGGAATTAAGGTGTCATGTGGAAACTGAAAAGGAAGAAACATACTTTAGCAAAATCTTATCAGCACTGCGGCAATCCTGTTTTACTAGTAGTTTGTGAAAACATAATTTTCATCTAAAATGAAAAGAGTACAGGGAAAAACTATAACTGGTTATAATTCGTTCTTTGCTTTTCACATCTACTGGAATATATTTGTATTATGATAAATTAGAGTAATTTTAATAATCCATTATTAGCCTCGGTAACAAGCAACACCCACTCAGGATAGACTTATTCGTCATGTCAGGCTTTTTTAAGGGAGCCTGTAATTCCTGGGCCTCTGGGACTCTTCATAATAAGTCGGTCTGATACTCAGTAGAGAAACCAATTTACATTTTTTTTCCACGGGGGCTGCTAGATTATCCTCATGTGTCCTCCTTGTCTGGAGCTCTTAACAAGTCCATTCTGCATAGTTTACTAACAAGGTGGCCATCTTGAAAGGACTATACATAACTAAAAGTTCTCCAAGATTCATAACATCATCTTGGCACTCCTTAGAGTTACCATCCTTAGAATCTCGCTGTGTTACAAGGAAGGCCTCCTATTTGCCTCAAGGAGAGAAACCCCCAGAACAAAGCCTCTGTGATGGAGTGCTCTCCAGTTCCTAGTCATATTCAAAATTACAGTGAATTCCAAAGAAACGAATCCACGAGTTGATCCTTTCCTTCTGCCTTCTGATATCTAGGATTTAATTTTTAAAGACTCCATCGTAAACACTATCTCTTCGGCTTAAACTTTTTTTTTTTTTTAGCAGAGTTTTGCTATAGGGCACGTGTGCTTGCCAGAGAGACAGGAAGCGAGAAACATCCCCACCTTGGGGGAATGGCCATGCCACAATCCCTTTTCCTTCATTCTCCTCTTGGTATTTTGGGCATGCACATACATGTGCCTGGTGTAAGTTTTAAGTCGCAGAGTCTAGGACTCAAACCACGGTCGAATACATGGGAGTCCAGTGACGTAACCATTATGCCATCTGCTGGTCCTGGGTTCAAGCTTTATAAGGGGTCATTGCTCCCTAGAGAGGCCCAGCCAAGTTCACTAATGCCAACAGCCAATGTAAGTTCAGAGGGTAGACTCTGAGCACCACGTCACTTATTTTCAGTCAGAAGAGGAAAAAGAAAGTGATTCTAAAGGAAATGCCAAACTGCCATCAGGTTTGAACCTTTTCTATTTCCTCTTAAAAAAATGCACCTGATGGGACCAGCAGTTAGCATAATGGCTATGTCGCTGGACTCCCATGTAGTTGACTGCAGTTCGAGTCTCGGACCTGGTGGCTTAAAACTCACACCGGGCTCGTGTGCGTGCGTGTCCAAGATCCCGAGAGAATGGAAAAGGGATTGCGGTGTGGCCATCCCCCCGAGGGGTGATTTCTCGCTTTCTGTCTCTCTGTCTCTGTCTGTCTGTCTGGCAAGTGCACACGTCCTATGGCAAAAACCTCTCAAAAAAAGGAAGCAGCTCCTGGGCCTTTTGTCTGGCCAGTTATCATTTACTTACATAGTTTGTTGAAGGAACTAATCTGGAGTCGTGATCCTATGCAGAAATTGCTGGTCTAAGTCACTTGGGCCTTTCTCTCAGTGACTGTGTTCCTATTGGTATATGGCCCTAGTGTCACTTAGGGTTTGGAATTAACCACGTCCTTTTAAAGAAGAACTGAACGCAATCAAAGGATTTATTTCATGTTTTAGTAAATCAAGATTCTGTCTGCAAACTTAGATATGCTTTCTGCACCAGGGAGGAAAAGAACTTTTTCTTGTAATTTAGAGCAGTTAAGAAAAGTCTAAGTCAAGGATTGAAATCTATAATACTTTAAATATAAGTGAAAACAAGCATGTGCCAATCTAAAAGAAGGATTTGCTGACAGACTTCCTCTGCTCAACTGAAGAATATATTAACATTTTCTCTCAAATGTTTCTGTTACTCTAACCTACCCCTTACTGCCACTAGTTGTATTCCATTGACAAAGCATTTTCAGCTGACAAAAGCTAAAACAATGGAAAACTATGTTGCCCATCAGCTGTGGCCACGACCTGCATGTGTCATAAACACATGGACAGAGGGAACATGGTTTCAACCTCCCAAGAAAATGAGGGGCCTCTCTCTATCTGACCATGGCTCCACCAGGTATGGGGAAAGGAGAGCGGAGGGACGGCAAAGGACAGAGGAAAAGGGACAGTAAGAGAAATGGAAAGAAAAGAAGATTAATTTATTCTTTAATAAATGTATTAATAAGTTTAATAAATTTAATTCATTAAATTAAATGTATTTTAATTGAAAATTAATTTGAGAGTGACAGTAAGAAAAGAAAACAATAAGAGAAATTGAAAGAAAAGATTAATTTAATGTCAGCATAAATATGAAATAAGTTAGAATGTTTCCAAGGGTCCAGCAGGTGGCATGGTGGCTGGACTCCCACATGGCCCACCGCATTTTGAGTCTTGGACCTGGTGGCTTGCTTTCCCTCTCTCTCTCTGATGAATTAAATAATAATAATAATAATTAATAAAATTAAATAATTCTTTTTAAAAAGAATATTTTCAGTATATATGTGCCAAACCAAGATTCTTGTTAGAATTTTATGCTGCTGTCTATTTTTAAAAGTTGTGCATTGTCAGGGAACCAGCAGATGGACTAATGGTTATGTCGCTGGACTCCCATGTAATTGAATGCAGTTTGTGTTTGAGATCTGACAGCTTAAAACTCACAACTGGTGCATGTGCATATGTGCCCAAAATTCCAAGAGAAGAACGGGGGGGAGGGGCAGAGAATGGATTATGGCGTGGGCATCCCCCCCCGGGGGGGGGTGATTTCTCGCTTTCTGTCTCTCTGTCTCTCTCTCTCCAATGAGTGCAAGTGCCATATAACATAAACCTCTATCTCAAAAAAAAAAAAAAATTGTGCATTGTAGATCTTAGGCAGAAAAATAGAGTAAATAAACTTCCCTGTCCCAAATTTTTACAAGTGAGAATTCTGGAATGTTCCTTGTGATGGAAGGAGAGAGGTGCCCTTTTTCAGTAGTCTTTTTCACGTTAATCACATAGCAGTTATTATCTTGGCTAAGGATTAACACCACACTACTGAAAACAAGCCTTGATAATATTGGGTGTTAAATAAAGAATGCTAACAACTAACCTTTAAATAGAGCTTATCTTGTGCCAGACACTGTTCTAAGTGCTTTCCATGTCACCTCATCCAGCCTCCTAATAACCGTGTGAGGTGGTACTACTGTAACCACCCCATTCCTCAAATAGGGACACTGAGGTGGAGAGAGATTCAGTAACATGTTAGCTTGCCCAGCAGGTAAGCAGCCATGTGGTGAGAATCCAGGCAGTGCGAGATGGATCTCTGCTCCAAAACACTCTGGTCTTCCTCCTACACAAGCTACACCATTAGAGAAGAATGGCAAGAGCACTGAAGGAGAAGTCCAGCTTCTGACTCTAATGCCCACTATGGCCTGGGATGCTCTCTCATTCTGGGAACTACAGTTTTTCACCATCTCAGGAGTTTGACTCCTCTGGTGTTTCCAACTCTGTCAGCTAATGCTTTTCTATTTCCTGGCCAGGACCCACTGATGTAATGGAAGCCTAAACTTGTCTCCGGAGGACTATACTGAGGGCTTCCATCAGGTTGACAACATGGGAGAGTGACTGTAAGGGAAGAGGACAAGGAGACACCTCCATCACACTTGGGGCCTGAGGAGCCCTGGGTGATGTTGAACATCACACTCCACACTTTTTCAACCTCACTACCACTCACACCACCATGGCCAGGCCCCTCCCAAGTACCTGCTGTGTGATAGGCAGTGGGAGTGCTGCCTTGGAGAAGACTTAACTTTTTGTCTTAAAGCTCTCTTCTCAGGACTTGGTACAGTTTTCCATTAGGGGAGTTTTTATCCAATTCTTAGTCCCAGTAGATGTCTAACTGTTGTTACTGATTAATTAGCTAGGACGTCACATTTTAATTTTTGGTTTTAGTCTACTTTAAATCATTTTCCTTTTCCACATGTACAATTTATAACATGATACGAAGAAAAATTTTATGCGTGGCTTTTTTCCCCTTTTTTCTCTAAATGGCTATGGTCGGGTGCCCAGCCTTCTTGTCACCAGGAACTTTCCAGCTCAAGGCATGAAGCAAGGGCATCTGAGGCCTGCAGAAACAGGCTCCTGCAGACAGTCCTGCCTTCAGCAATAACCGGGGTGAACCACCCGCTGCCAAGTCGTCCATTTGGGGAAGCTTGAACGGGTTTTTCTAACATCTGCAGACATTGGGATTTGTGGCAATGCAGAAAATTTTTCATGATCTTCTTTCTTTCATTATTTATAGATTTATGCTTAAGACATTTATCACTTTATTCTATTTAAATGAACGCCTAGGAATAACTTCTATACTTATACTTAATAGTAAAGGGATGTTGCAGAAAAATCCACTGCAAAACCCCAATGTCTGTAAAAAATAATTCCAGAGGGATAAAATGATGAAAACTTTATTTTACTCATTTGCAGTAAACATATCCTGAGTAGCAATGCTCAAGTTTACCTTTTTTAAAGTAACCGTGATGTTAGGTGATGTGACCCGGCAGGGAATGATGAGCTCCCTTCCTTCGGTCATACGTATAATTTTGGGTATTTCACTGTACATCTCTACGAAAGGTCGATCTGCATCTGAATGAGAAACAAAATGAAAAAAAGGTATATAAATATAAGTAATCGAAATACAAACATCTGGACATTTTAGCTGGTGAGGTAATCTGGGCACTGCCGCAGCGACATCGTTCTCTCCTTCACGTACTCCACAAATGTACATTGTCTTTGAACTTGACACTCTGTGTTTCTACCCAGAAAAGGAAAGCTTCTCGGATGAAACCTAATTTCTTATTTGTTTCTTGGCCTTGGCCCAGACTGCACAGTTACCCACATAGGCAACTGTGACAGGGGAGGACCACTGTGGGGAAAAGTCATAAAAGTCTAGTGGGTGAGAAAGAGAGTATTTTGCATAAACTTCTTACCTCAGCTATGTTAATGCCCCAGGAAGCACCCTCCAGAGCCTTTGTAAGAACTCAGGAGGTGTAGATGCAGAGGTGAGAGTCAACCCTCTTCAGAGAGTTAGAGGTGATGCAGAAGTTCAGCCAGTTGGGAAATGTATTATCATTTGAATGAAAGAAGCAAGACTTCTAGGTTTTCTAGACCTTTCCTGGCAGACTAATAATGATGTGAATGTCTAAGCTGCTTAGTGGGAGAGGTGGCATTGAATACTGCATTTATTTCACTTGTATATTAGGTCTGTTCCTTTACTATGCACAATTTATCTACCCAGCGCTTAGAGGTGCAAAGAGGGTTGGTAAAGGCTTTTGCAGTTGAGAAAGGGGATGCCAGGAGGTGCAGTGAGCTTTCTAGATGAGCAGAGGCTGGAGGCTCACTTCTGTCTCCAATCCTAGGCTCTTTAATCTCTGGCTTCCTTTTCTTAAGGCAGATCCTACGAAGGGCTGCAGGTAGCAATGTTTTTTCAGAGATGGAGACTGATTTCCACATGTTCAGTGGGGAATGTAAGTGCCATGTCATACTATAGTGTTAGAGGAATTCGGAGAAGGGAACAATCACCAAGGGGTAGGACCGTGAGGGCTGGCATCACATCGTGGTGCTGAGTCCACACTTCACAGCCTGAATTTGAATTCTAGTTCTGGCTCTTTCTAGCTGAGTCACCTTGGGCAAATGATCTTCTGTGTCATCTGTAAAATCTACTTAGGAGAGTTATTATGAGGATAACATGAATTTTTATATATATATATATATATATATATATAAAACGCACTTAGAATGATGCCTGGCAGATAGTATTATGTATGTATTAGCTCTTCATTTTGTTATTATTATGAGAGATTTGAACTTAGGGAGAGAGGATATTAGTTAGAAATGAAAATAAAAAATTATACTCATCATCTTAACTATAAAAATAATAAATAGCCACATGGTGGATAACAAAAAGACTGGAAATGAATACACTACAATGTTGACAATGATTATCTTTGGGTAGTGTCTTTATGGCTTGTTACTTTTTTATTTACATTCTTCTGTATTTGTCAGTCTCCTAGAATGATAATATATTATTTTATAACCACTATTGTAATTATTAAGGTTAAAATTCAAATTACAGCGCATGATCTATTTTTACTAAAGGAGAACCATGAATTTTGCATTTGAGTTCGTTTTGTCCTTTAGAACGGATTGAGACATTAACTGTCAGTAAAGTTATGTGTTTTTTAGGAAATCTCAACGAGTGTAGTAACATATACAGAGAGGAAAAGTTCATTATACAGAGACAAGGATTCCTTATCAGCATTAAATTCTTCCTCTAAATAAAGTTGCTGAGCTAGACATTCAGTCAGAGACTACTGGGATTTGATCACTCCTTTCCTTCCTCCCGTGAGTCTATATTTTTGTCTCCTTTGTTGAGTCCCAAGGTAAACACAAACACCAGGAAATGGTTTAGTTCATTTAACTAAACTGTAAACCCTTCATATTTAATTTATTGTCTCCTAAAGCAACCATTTTTAACAAAGGACACAGGCATAAAAAGTTCCTACAGGAAATGGTAAACATCAGTGTAGTTGTTTGTAGGCTAATGAACACCAATCCCAGATGAAAATAGAAGGGGCTAATTCAGTATGCCTCTGAACTTCTTCTTACCCTTTGTCATTTGTTTGGATCCTCAAAACACTTAAGTTGTACTATGCCAATTGGCTTTGAAAAGCCAGTACCAATTTCTGCACTGGACCTGTTACAGTTCTGTTCAAAGACGGTCAGAACTTCAATGACATGCGTCTATTCAAACGCAACTTAAAACACATTATTTGTACGACAGGCGACAGGGTCATAAATTTACTGCTTGGAAATGAGGTTCTGATCGTGGATGCACACACTACTCTCTGGGCTTATTAATAGTATATTTCCTCTACAGTTTACTTCAAGGAAGGGCTAAGAATGAACTTGCCTGACATCTTATAACACAAACATATTTTGTTTTGTGGGACCATAGATACAGAAGAGGTCACAGTTCCATTAATATCACCAGTAAAACCACTTACTACTCCCATAGGACATATCTGTCTTTGTCACAAAATTAAAAATGACTTCCAAACCCAGCCAGCACTGCAGAGCAGTTTCCTGAGACCAAATTGGCTGGTTGTTGAAAAAAGTGAGGAAGAACTGCTCCAAAGACTGCCAGTGTCCTAAGAGCTCAGACATACTGTCACCAGGGACTCATGCCAATACAGCTAGGTAGAGGTCACACTGTCCCCACCTCTCTGAACTCTTAGAGCTCAAAGCAGTGACAGGAAACTGGCACAGAATATGATGTTTTCTCACCCAATGGGAGTATATGGGTTGTCACTTATCCTTCAGGACACAAAGTGGGCTCAGATACAAATAAAGATCAAACGGGGACCCTTGCTTAGAATGGAATTGTGTCTATTTTTAAAATACGGTTTTTTGCTTTTGAAATCTAGAATCGTGCTGGCACAGGAAGGCACACAGGCATAGACGCATGCCATCCCTATTCTTTTCCATTTCCAACTGACATCACCTGGGAGTTCTGCTAGGTTCAGAGCAAGAGAAGGAGGACCCCAAAACTTAGGGAACCTTTCAGGTTAGAAACTTGAAGAGAGGCTTAAGAGTAAGCATATTGTTTTTTAGCATGTGTACATTTTTAGGATTTTTATAAACTTTAAAAAAATTTCTTATTACTTGCATTTTTCTTACCTCCAAGTTGAGGTAAGAAAAATGCATCCTCATGAGGATGCCTAATTATTTTTAAAAGAGGATGTGATTTTCATTTACTGAGAAATGAAACAGTGGGGATAAGAAAGTAAGTCCTGTGAAGAGGGCTCCATTTAGACATAAGAGGTTTTATGTCATGTGGGGTCTTCATATTGGGAACCATAGCTAAGACTTGAAAAGAGTATGCTGACCGGTGAAATACTTCATTTGAAATATGAACAAAAAAAGGGAAATAAGGTAAAATTTTCACTGAGTTACACTGTCCATCAAAGACTTTGCTCATTCAGAACAGAGCTTTGGAGAGCAACTGCAAGAAAGCTGGAGTTGCTATTATATATTAACATGACAAAGTTGGCCCTGCCACTTGGTTTAACACTGTAAAAATAAATTAATTAATTTTAAAAAAAACACTGAAAAATCAATCAATGTAATTAATACACCATATCAGCAGAATGGAAACAAAATATCAGTCCCTGTGGTAGCACTCACAGGGAGTGGAGACTGCTGCTTGGCAGGCTGAGGCCAAATGGGAGGCCCATGTTTGACTCCTGGGACACCTAAACAAAGCTGGGTATGGTATTGCATGCCCACGGTCCCACCTACTTGGAAGGCTAAGGTAGGAAGATCATGATGCAGCAAGACCCTGCCTAAAATACCGCATGCACGCGCGCACACATGCATACACACACACACACACACACACACACACACACACACTCACACACCACATGACCAGGTCAATGATGCACAAAAGTATTTGACAAAAATCCTTTCATGACAGAAATACTCAGTAGAGTGGAAATAGACCAGAACTTCACAAACATTACAGAATCCCCACAAGGAACATGCTTAGTGATAAAATACTTGATATTTTCTGCCTAAGATCAAGAACAAGACAGGATTATCCACTCTTGCTATTTCTATTCAATAATGCATTAGAGAATATAGCCATAATAATTAGATAGGAAAAAGAAGTAAAAGATGTTCAGATTAGAAAGATCAAAATCATGTAGTTACTTTAGAATAGGTAACATGATCTTGTATATAGAAAAACATGGCCAATTAAGGTTCAAGTCCCAGATTTGGCAGCTTAAAAATCAAAGTGGGTATGTGTGCATGAGTGCTCAAAATCTCAGGACAAGAATGGAGAAGAAGGGACTGTGGCATAGCCATATCCTTGGGAGATGATTTCTCATTTTCTCTCTCACTGTCTCTCTCTGGTGAGCACATGCACCCTATAACAAAAACCTAAAAAAAGAAAAAAGAAGCCAGTCACAAAAGATCATTTATTATATGATTCTGTATATTTAGTATCCAGAAGAGGCAATCTGTAGGGACAGAAAGCAGAATAGTGGTCACTTAGGGCTGTGTGAACAACATACACACCTCATACATGGCGATATGCATGTTGATTAGAGGAAAATTCCCTTGAAAGGGAATAGGGATGTCATTTTTTAAATTTACAGTTAAGATCTAAATAAGTTCATTGAAGATTTCAAGAAGAGTGGAATGCCAAATATATACTTGCTGGACCACAATATCAAGAAAGAAACAGGGAGAGCCAACGGCTTGGTGGTTAAGGTGCTGGACTCTCAAATAGACAACTGTAGTTCGAACCCCAGAGCCAGCAGCTTGAAAATCATGCCAGGTGCATGTTCAGGCATGCTCAAAATCCTGAGAGGAAAATGGAGGATTCTGAAGTGCAAACTAAGCAATAGGTCTGGCACCAGCTTTATAATAGATAATATATATTTATTCACACAGTTCTAGACTGAATTTTTTTTTTTATGAATATAGAGTTAACTAAAAGCCTAAAGTCTTCCCATGTATGCTGTTTTAGCCATTTTTTCCTCCACACAGTACTAGAGTAGTTGGTGTTTTGCAACCTAAATACTGGTCTTTACATTTATACTATCAAGTCTCATTTTGCTAATCTCAGTTCAGTGTTCTAGGCCAATGGACATTTTTTAGATTAAGATTTGGTCACATGGTATGTGAGCTCTGGCCTTTAGATCTGGCTCATTTGCTCAGTGTACCCTTACTTTCCTTTGCAAAGTTAAGGCAGCCATGTAAAACCAATAAACTAGGTGCATCATGACTTTCCTGACAATCCAATAATTTTATAACTCCACATTTCTTTATAACAACATTTATTGAGCATTTTTTATACACCAGACCATGGGCTGGTTCCTGGGGCAGTGAACAAATAGAAATCAAAAGTAAAAACACGATATCATTTCCCTTCTGCAGTGGAATGCTTAGACATAAATATATCAAAATATGTACAAGAATCTATACATATGAGGAAAACTACAAAACTGTGATGAACAAAACCAAAGAAGAACTAAATAAGTGAGAGAAATTCTATGTTCTTGGCTAAGAAGACTCAATATTGTCAAAACATCAGTTCTTCTCAACTTGATCTATAAATTTGATGCAATCCCATTCAAAATCTAAGAAGTTATTTTGTGTATAATAAAAAACAGATTCTAAAGCGTATGTGGAGAGGAAAGAGACCCAGAATAGGAAAACATTATCGAGGAAGAAGAACAAAGCTCAAGGACTGACACCACCCAATTTCCAGACTTTCTATGAAAAATGGAAAGAATAAAGAGCCCAGAAATAGACTCATATAAGTATAGTCAGTCAACTGATCTTTGACAAAGGAGCAAAGACAGTAATACAATGGAGCAAAGACAGTCTTTTCAATAAATGGTGTTATTGGGTCATTGAGAAAGTTATGATGCATTTTTGCACAGAAAAATACGTCATGACTTTCCCAACAACCTAATAGAACAACTGGGTATCCACATGCAAAGTGGGTCTAGATACAGATCTATACTCTTCACAAAAATGAACTCTAAATAGATCGTGGTGATGGCCTAATAATAACACAACTGGACCCACATGGGAAAGGTCCTGGATTTGTGTACTGGGACCTCCCTGAGCATGCTACACATGTATGTTTTTGTCCATGATCTGAGTCAGCTGAGACTGGAGTGGATCACAGCATAAAGACTCTGTTGGGGGTGCCTGTCTCTGTGTCTTTCTTTTTCTCTGTCTCTTTCTTTTTCATGGAAGAAATAAAAAAACTTAAAAAAAAAATAGACCAAAGACATAAAATGGAAAAGGAGAAAATAGAGTATAGCAGGAAAAATATCCTTATGACCTTGGCTATGGCAATGACTTTTATATATAACACCAAAGGCATAAATCACAAAAAAAGAATTGATAAGCAGGACTTTATTGAAATTTAAAATTTCTGTTCTAGCAAAAGAATAAGAAGTCAAACCACAGACTGTGAGAAAATACTTGCAAAAAAGAGAGCTGATAAAAGACTATTATCCAAAATATACAAAGAACTCTTAAAACACAACAATAAGAATACTAACAACCCTAGCAAAGAAATAAAACAAAGGCCTTTACAGACATCTCATGAAAGTAGACAAATAGATGGCAAAAAAGTGTATGAAAAGATTCTCCATATCATGCAGCACTGGGGAAATGGAAACTATAACAATAAGATGCCACTACACACCTACTAGAATGGCCAAAATCCAGCACACCAACAATACCGAAAGCTGGAGAGGATAGAGAGCACTAGGAACTGACATCCATTGCTCGTGGGAATATGAAATAAGACAGACACTTTGGAAGACAGTTTGTTGGTTTCTTGTAAAACTGAACATACTGTTACCATACAACCCAGTACTTACACTTCTTGGGATTTACCCAAAGGAGTTGAAACTTAGGTCCACACAAAAACCTGCATGTGAACTATTTGAGCCAGGTTTGTTCATAATTGCCAAAACGTGGAATCAACCATGATGACTGTTAGTAGGTGAATGGGTAAATAAACTGTAGTACATCTATACGATGGATTATCATTCAGTGCTAACAAAGAAAGGAGCTATCAAGTCATGAAAAGACATGGAGGAACCTTCAATGCACATTACTAAATGAAAGAAGCCAGTCTGAAAAGACTACATGCTGTAGGATTCCAACTATATGAATTCTGAAAAAGATAAAACGATGGAGCAATAAAAAAGACCAGTGTATTCCAGGGGACGAGACTGGGGAAAGGCATGAACAGGTAGAGCACAGAGGATGTTTAGGGCAGTGAAAATATTCTGCATGATATTACAATAATGGGTCCATGTCATTATACATTTGTCTAAACTCATAGAATACACAACACCAAGTGTGAACCCTAACATAAACTCAACTTCGGATGATTATGATGTCTCAGTATAGGTTCAATTGTAACAAATGGGAACAGCGGTTGGTGTAACGACTGTCACTAGACTCCTATGTAGTCGACTGCGGTTTGAATCCCAGACCTGGTGGCTTAAACTGACGCTGGGCACGTGTGTTTGTGTGTCCAAGATCCTGAGAAGAGAACAGAGAAGAAGGGATTGTGGCGTGGACAGGCACCTGGTGGGTGATTTCTCGCTTTCTGTCTCTCTGTCTCTCTCTGCCTTTCTGGTGAGCACATGTAACCTATAGCAAAAACCTCTAAAAAAAAAATATGTAACAAATGAACCCCTCTGGCTTGGGATTTTGATAATGTGAGAAGCTATGCATGTGGGGACAAAAGATTTATGGGAAATCTCTGCACATTTATCTCAATTTTGCTACAAATCTGAAACTGCTTTAAGGAAAAAATAAAGTCTTTAAAATATACATACACACATAACTTTTTTTTTAAATTGCTATAGGGCATGTGTGCTCGCTGAAGAGAGAGGAAAAGTGAGAAAGCACCCCCCAGGAGGGATGGCCATGCCACAGTCCCTTCTCCTCTATTTTCCTCTCAGGATTTTAGGCCTGGTGTGTTTCTCAAGCCACCTGATCCAGGATTCTAACCATACAGTTGGACATGTGGGATCCAGTTGTCTTAACCATCACATCACTGCTGTTCCATACACACACACATTTTTTTCTTAATGATAGTGCTACTTAATATGATTGTCGTGAGGATAAAAATCTATGAAGGTATGCAACATGCTTAGAATGGAACCGCCCAGAGAGGAGGACCCACCTACACACTAATGATTATCTTATTTAGTAATTTGCACTTGATATCCAGCAAGTATCAGAACAGGGATTTGAAACGAATCTGTGGCCCAGACCATATTGTTTCCACCATAGCTTATTAAATGATATCTGATGAAGGGAGGAAGGAAGGAAGAGAGGAGTATTTACTGCTTTACTAACCCACGGATTGAGTTGCAGAATCAGTCAAGATGACTGCCAATTTAACTCAGTAAAAATGCACCAGGGACCAGCAGTTAGCATAATGGCTATGTCGCTGGACTCCCATGTAGTCGACCACGGTTCGAGTCCCAGACCCAGTGACTTTCCTGTAAGGAGAATGGAGGAGAAGGGATTGTGGTGTGGCCATCCCCCTGGGGGAGGGATTTCTTGCTTTCTGTCTCTCTGTCTCTGTCTTTCTGGCGAGCACATACACCCTTTAGCAAAAACCTCTCAAAAAAAAAAATGCACCAAATAACAAAACAACAAATATTTTCAATAGTGAAGGGAAACTGTAGAGTATCAAAACAGCAAAAACCATAAAGATAAAAACTGATCATATCCTCATCTCTAGGCAGGGCAGGCATGCCATTATCATTGTTAAAGTTACAAAATGTCAGAAACTTAAAACCTTTTCAGCCTAAGGGGATTTCTTCTAAAAAAAGTCTGTTCATTTTTCTCAAAAGATTGCTTGAAGGAGACTTTAAAAAAAATTATTAAAACCATTCGGTTTGATCCACTGTTTTTCACACTGCCTGGCTGTAGGGGGGAAATGAGAGGATATGGTCGATTTATTGCCTTTGGACTTCGCTGCCATCATAAGATTTCATAATTCTCCCCCAGCCATCAACTTTTCAAAGTCCTAGATTACGTCCAAGTGGCTTATTCAAGATTGTGTTCACTCTGATTATTTTTGAGTATTTCTGCAGTTCTACTAAATGCCGGATGATATACAATGACATTTTCGCTAGCAAGGCTTAGCAATGTGACTCTAGAAAGCTGGCATGCCAGACTTTTCTCGTATGGGCCCTAGGGAGCATCACAATTGTTATTTCTCTGAGGGAAGAGCCTGAACATTTGACAGACACCATCAGTTGCTAAGAATTAAATTCCTAGGAATATAGTAGGTGAACAACGGGTCTGGGTCGGGGCTGGAAAAAAAGACGCAATGTTCCTGACTGGCATTGAATTCACCAACAAGAGTGGCTTGGGTCTCAATGACAAGTGTTTCCTAGAGTCAAGATCCCTTTGGCGTTTAATGACAAAAATGTTTCTAGGAGGGAAATTTGAATTGACAGAGCTTAAAGATAGCAAGAAAGTCTTCTATCAAATTTTCATGTAGCTGGAAAGGGAAATGGTGAAGAGTTAAGTTACTCCTTTCTAAACTCGCACCATGTGGTCCTAATCAGCTGTCCCCAGTGATGGACAGAATGGATAATCTCCTTCAGGCTGTAGCCCGAAGGGAGCACAGAGCCAGGATATGGAGGGATGGTTCCCAGGGAAAAAAAAAAAACAAAACTCTGTGACTCCAAACAATATTGTCAGTGTATGCTTTAGACCCTAGAAATATTTTTTTCCTTCATCAAAATGGAAACAAAAATCCAGTAAAACCTGATCTTGTACTAAATTTTTGATGGCTCTCTATGCAAACAGGCTAGAAAATGGCTAAGAATTCTTTACAGAAGATGTTTCAGGCAGAATTATGCAAATGCAAACCAGCTTCAGACAGCTGCCTTTGTTGGAAACCCACCTGGGTTTCCAGACATACAGTCCAGAGCCTGTGTCCACACTTCATTCACCCAGCATGTCTGTCTCCTCAGCAAATCCATCAGCTAAGGGTGTGACAAGAAAAACAAGATCCATCACCCAGCCTGTATGAATTTGCTGCTTCCTGGTGATGCAAGGGCTCAAGTGACTGCTATGGTAGGGATCGTAGACAATCTCTGAGATCCAAATTTTAGAAACCAATTCTTTTTTTTTTTTGGCGGGGGGGAGGTTTTTAGGGATCGTAGACAATCTCTGAGATCCAAATTTTGGAAACCAATTCTTTTTTTTTGCGGGGGGGGGAGGTTTTTGCTATAAAGTGCATGCGTTCACTAGGAAGACAGAAAAGCGAGAAATCACCCCCAGATGGCCACACCACAATCCCTTCTCCTCCATTCTTCTCTTGGGATCTTGGGCACGCACGCACACGCACCCAGCATGAGTTTAAGCCACGGATCTAGGACTTGAACCGCAGTCGACTACATGGGAGTCCAGTGACATAGCCATTACTCCAACTGCTGGTCTCTGGAAGCCAATTCTTATTAGAAGACTTGTGCTAGAAGAAAGATAAATTTCAGAAACTAAGCGAAAGGAGCCATCTGTTAGGAATAGAGGTGCAATAAGTAAGGGAGGACGGGAGACATTCTCTCCCCTGGGTAGAGGAGAATGAGGACATCTTTCAGAAACTGAAGTTTAAAGCCATCAGTGACTCTAGACATGAATCAGGCAATAGTAGCTGCTGTCATAGATTTCCTAAGAAATCCAAACCTAAAGAAGTTAGCCAGTGGGGCCAGTCCCATAGCACAGTGATTCAGGGAGCTGGGTCCCACATGGCCAAGCCCTATTGAGGGGTTCTCCCTTGCTCTTTCTCACTCTGAAGAATGCATGTGCCTTCTGGCAATTAAAAAAAAAAAAAGACAATTAAAAAAAAAAAGAATTCAGTCAACTAATGTGGTTAATAGTTTTTTGTTTTATAGGTTTTAAAATTGTTTTCTTCCTATAAAAGTAAACTATTTTAGCCTATTATTCTCAAAGGGGAATATTGGTGAATAGAAACAAAATTTTCTCTTTAAAGTTGCTCTCACGAAATGATGACTGATTTCGGTGAAGTATTTGACAACCTGTTCAGCCATTTGATGTTCTCTCTACCCAGCACAGTTCTAACCTGCATCGCAAGCAACAATACATCCTCCTGCCAGGTTAGAATCCTCACATCCTTTGTTCAGTCCCACCCTAGCAGCAAGGTCCTGACCACGGCAGGGGGAAATGGAAGGTGTGAATAAGTCTACAGATTGCTACTCTTCGCTGATAGCCCTTCTCGTTATCTTTGCCATGTTTATTCGACCTACTGTACCAGCGAGGCATATTGGATAACAAATGCCAACTGCTCAGCTGTCACCCAGCTGGGCGATGTCGACTGAGCTGCTCACGTGTGTGGCAGCAGGTGCCTGGGAAGGAATCTAAAGGCAGGCAGTGTCAAGATAGAACATCCATGCTCCACAGAACACTAGTGGGGGCTCTCATTAAAGAGTGTTAAAGGAGCCCTCTTCACTCCTTAGCGAGACCCACTTTTGAACAGTAGTTATTCTGCTCCAAAGTAAAATAAAGCAAAATAAAATCTTATTGTTTAAAATAAAATCTGCACACCATGGCCCTAGCAAGTAACCAAGGGACTTCAAAATTAAAGGATCCTATAGCTTCGCTTTTTGTGCCTCTATAAAACAAACAACAGGGCCTTGGAAATAACAAGTGCTGATCAACCTCTGCAAACAGACCCCCGGACTGCTGATGAGAACTCTTGGGCCAAACCTGCTTGTGGGAAATCCATTTCAGGAATGAGGTAAGTGTATGCACAGGACCACACAGCAACAGCTAGCTGCATCAACTAAAGGAAAGGGGATATTTCGACTACTCATACCCTCCAGATTTCTGTTCCTGAGTGGTATGCAAAAATAACCATAGTGTGGGACCAGCAGTTAGCGTAATGGCTATGTCGCTGGACTCCCATGTAGTTGACCGTGGTTCGAGGCCTGGACTGGTGGCTTAAACACGCCGGGTGCATTGTGCATGAGTGCCCAAGGTCCCGAGAGGAGATTGGAGAAGGGATTGCGGTGCGGCCATCCTCCCGGAGAGTGATTTCTTTCTGTCTCTCTGACTCTCTCTGTTTTCTGGCGAGCGCACGCGCCCTATAGCAAAAATCTCTCTCTCAAAAAAAAAAAAAATCATAGTGCTTATAGTTAGTAGTGCCAATTATAAATAAAAAGAATAGTTATGGCCTATTCTAGGAGCTTTTAAACTTTTTACACTGAGTTACACAATAAGAAATACATTTACATTAGACCCATTAAACATACACACATATAGACACATACATATGAGTTTTACATTCATGTGAGAATAATGTGTATAAAATAGAAACAAAATAGCTATTTATACAATACCCTTACTTGTTACAATATGCTTGGATATTTTCCATTCTATTCCGTTTTTATTTTTTAAATGCTAATTGCAACCCACTAATTTAATTCCACAGCACACTAATGGTTTGGAAGAACATTTTTTTAAAAAGCCTTGATGAACTGAGTAAATAAGATGGCATCTCTTTCCCATGCTGTGTGAACAGGAATGCAGCAGTGACACTGCAGGTAGGAGGTGCCAGAACAAGACTCTGTCCCTAACAGGCAACAACTCTTTGGGAATCAAGCTTAGTTTCTCTAAGAAAAACACTGTTTCTCTGTTTCTCAGAAAAACACTGAAATTAGCAGAACCAGCAGTTAGCATAATGGCTATGTCGCTGAACTCCCATGTGGCCAACCTCTGTTTGAGTCCCGGACCCGGTGACTTAAAACTCATGCCAGGTGTGTGTGTGTGCGTGCCCAAGATCCCGAGATGAGAATGGAGGAGAAGGGATTGCGGTGTGGTCATCTCCCCTGGGGGGTGATTTCTCGCTTTCTGTCTCTCTGTCCTTCTGGCAAGTGCATGTGCTCTTTAGCAAAAACCTCTTGGGGGGGGACAAAAACAAAAACAGTGAAATTAGCTTAATTGATCATTCCTCAAAAGGAAAGCAAAACTGAATTTGAAATTTAAAGAAATTTAGTAACTGTATAACCTCTGTTCTCCAAGATTAAAACGTCAACCGGTCCATAGTTGGAAGTCAAGTGCTGAAATGCCAGGGTAGGGGAACAAGCCCAAACCGAGGGTCCTGGCTGGTCACTGTGAGCAATATGGATCTTGTGCAGGACACTAGGCAATTTTCTCATACGTAAAATGGAAGGGATACCGACTTTGTCTTTTACAGTGATGAGGCAGGAGTTACTTATCCAACCATAGCCCCATTCCATTTTTTAAACTTTTCGATTACAATTTTTCAAGAAAAGACATTAGGAACTAGCAGATCACATAGTGGTTACGTTGCTGGACTCACACATGGCCAACCGTGGTTCAAGTCCCAGACCTGGTGGCTTGAAACTCACTCCAGGCACATGTGCATGTGTGGCCAAAATCTGGAGAGGAGAATAGAGGAGGAACTATGGCATGGCCATTCCTCCTAGGAGGTGGTTTCTCACTTTCCCTCTCATCGTCTCTGTCTCTGTCTCTCTCTCTCCAGCAAGTGCACATGACCTATAGCAAAGACCCCTTAAAAAAAAAAAAAGATATTTTATTTAAATAGCTGCTAGAAGTTTGGGATTGGAGAGGGGAGAGATACAGGCTGACTTCACAGGGAGGAGAGTTCAATACACTAAGTTCGAGGTCTAGCTAGCTGAATTGGAGACATTTTCAAAGTTTTAAATACTTTGGAGATGTCACTAAAACATTCTCTAGTTAGTTTTCTTTCTTTATAATCACAATTCATACATTAACATAACACTTTCTATGAAACCGTCCAACTTTTAGAAAAGGCTGACCCAGAGTCAGTTCCTTGCGTACGCCAAAGCATCAGAAAAGAAGTACAGAACTGCTCCCTTAGTCTCTGAAGGGATGAAGATCGCATAAGTAGCCCTGACATGGCTATTCTTAGAATGTCTCTGTAATTGACAGTGCATTAGGGGATGGTTTACAATTTCTTTTTGGTTACAACCCAGCATTTTGTAGCTAAAATTACTGAGGAAATACATTTATTTTCATAAAAGCAAATTTTATAAGTATATATGGCATTTTTCAGCCATTCTCATTCAGAAGCCATTAGGAAGACCATCCCAAAGTTAGATCCCAGAAGGAGGATGATTCACATCAATGTAATTCGGTAGGACAAAAATGCCACCTGGCTATGGGACCTGGAGTGAGTTGCCTAACTTCTCCTTCCAAAATTCTGAGTGTCACCTTGACTCCTCCTTTCCCTCACCCATCCAGCATCTGATCATCAAGGGCAATGGAATCCCTCTAACCTATTAACTCTCTTCTTCCCCACCACTTTTACAATGAATTCAAGCCACTGTATCTCCCATCTTGATGCACCCAACATCCCTGGTCTTTCTGCCTCAGTCTTGTCCCTTCTGATCTCTCCACCAGTGAGAATCTGAAGGGGATATCTGACAACCTTATTTTCCTGCTAACACTTTTCTTTTTTCTTTTGAGAGATTTTTGCTATAGGACACGTGCGCTCGCCAGAAAGACAGAGAGAGACAGACAGACAGAAAGTGAGAAATCACCCTCCCCCCCAGGGGGATGGCCACATCACAATCCCTTCTCCTCCATTCTCCTCTTGGAATCTTGGGAGCACATGCACGTGCGCCCGACATGAGTTTAAACCACTGGATCTGGGACTCGAACCACAGTCAACTACATGTGAGTCCAGCAACATAGCCATTATGCCAACTGCTGGTCCCTTGCTAACACTTTTCTACTATTCCTTCTCAGCTTTGATGTGAAGTGGAGTCTTGCTCCTTCACTTGCAAAATGAAGAGAATAATGCCTCATTGGATAATTGTGAGGATTAAACAGCATAATGTAAACAAAATAATTTAATTGAAAAGAAACATATGAAATTAACAAATTATTATATTAATTAAAATTTTAATTCACCAGATGATTTAGTAATTAAATACAGGAGTTAAATATTATCACTTGAGTAATTAATGTGATCTAATGTATTATGTGCAGAGTTTGGCAGACTTAAATAACCTGTAGTGATAAAGTGGGAGTATTGATTTTTCTGTACACTACCTATCTGATAAAACATCCAAATCTTGGGTGGAAACTGTTCCTGTTAGCAGGCAATCGATAATGTCTAAGGACCAGTTTGTTCATAATTCACATACTGGGTCAGGTGCTATGGAGACAAAGCTATATACTCATGTCCAGACTACCTACATATCTGTGTTTTCAAAAGATGTGGCTAAACAGGATTTCTCATCTTTATAGAAAATTGCAATGAAATGCCAACACATCTGCAGATGCTTATCAGGGAAATCCTCCAAACAGAATAACATGTTCTAAAGTAAATACTCAACAATAACAAATAAGTGATAACCAGCTAATATCGAGTGAGTAATCACAGCTGTGTATTTGGAAATGGCTGGAGTCTTATTAATCCCAAAGAAAATCCTCTGAGTCATCTGAGATGAGCTTTGTGCCCATGAACTAAACTCAACCTGTGAGGGAAGTGTTCAGTAAAAATGACACAGTACACCCAATTTTCTCAGAAAGAATTAATGAAGTAATGAAGGCAGAAATCCATAAAGTAGCTATTTGGAAAACTTATCATTGGTTAATGGGCTGTATCACAGCTACCTTGGACTTTCATAAGGTGTGATTATGAGACTAATATCACTCTGTCCGGCCACAAACAACGAAATAAATGTTACAGGCACAGAATAAGCATTCCCCGAAGACACTGACTAAATTAACAAGCAAGCCAATAAGGTTGGGAGGCTCTTCTATGGCCACCATGATCAATTCAGACAACTTTTATTATTAGTGCTATTTAAAAGCAATCCAGTCTTGGGCCAGATAGTGGGTATGGAGGTTAAGGCGGCTGGATCCCATGAAGCCAATTGCACTGTTTGAGTCCCAGACCCAGCAGCTTGAAAGCCACACCAAGCATGTGTGCACGCATGGCCAAAATCCCAAGAGTAAAGCAGAAGAGAAGGGACTATGGCATGGCCATCCACTGGGGGTGATTTTTCACTTTCTTCCAAAGGGAAAAAAAAGTCTCATTATATGTCTTAGCAATTTTTCCTATAAACTCATTTAACACTGTGTGTGCATGCGTGTGTGTGTGTGTGTGTGTGTGTGTATCATTTCATATTAGAACCTAGGGGCCCAGCTGAAGTGTTGCAGGGGTAGGGAAGGATTCTGCAGAGCTATGGGCTATGTGGAAGACTGGGGTTCAGCTCCCAGGTTGACTTATACACACCAGGTACGTGCATGCCTGCCTATCATCCTGGCTGGCTGGGAAGGCTGTGGGTGGGTCACAGCATGAGACCCTGTTGAGGGTGCCTAGCTTTCTCTTTTTCTATTCATTCTGAATAAACTTTAAAAAATAAAAATAACCTATGAAACATACACACTTCAAAAGTCTTCCTTCTCCAAGAACAAGCTTTGAAGTAAGTTTCCTAGTGTACAGCCAACTGCAGGGGTTTTGAGATATTGGAACTTACAACTTCATGCTAAGGTTTGTGTCCCATTACAGGAGAGCAGACACGGTAACTACATGGCACCATGCCACTACCTCCTCCCACCTCTTGCATTTCCTTCTGAGGTTTGTAACAAACATCAAAAGTCAGTAGTGGCACTTTTTCCCACTAACCTTACTGAGTCATCCTCAACGTGGACTTTTATATAGTATTTCACACAGCACTTGTTAATGAGTTCATATATTCACTTAACAAATACTGAATTCTAACAATTGCCAAGCACTGCACTGGGGATGCACACTGCAGATAAAAATAATCAAGGCAGATATGGACCTTGCCTTCGTGGGCTTTAACAGTTGATTTAGCTTCCAAAGTAATGGTGTTTGCCCAAACTGCTCTGTTGTACAGTTGCGATGGAAATTATCCTACATAGCGATTTTTCTTTTCTGTGGTAAAGGGGTTTGACATGAATAGGCTTTGTACTCCCCCACCTACGGGCTCCTTAACCCATGGTGTCTATCTATCTACTGAGTAGTGTGGGAGTTAAAGGTGAAATTAAATGACCATTGTTTTTTAGGAAAACAACAAGAGGGGTTTGGCATGAATAGGCTTTGTACTCCCCCACCTATGGGCTCCGTAACCCATGGTGTCTATCTACTGAGTAGTGTGGGAGTTAAAGGTGAAATTAAATGACCATTGTTTTTTAGGAAAACAACAAGATGATCCTTCATTGATTGAAGTGTTTGGCTTATAAGCCAGACTCTGATAATACATAGGAGGAAGTTTTGTGAGAATTTTAGAATGAATGAATTGTTCTTCCACTTCCTTAAGGAGATAGGAGTCTTCCCTTGCAAACTGCTTTCCTTTCTCCACAGTGCTGGAAAGAGCACAATAGGCCACATGGAACTAGAAAAAGACAGTAAATGGCTGAGCATATGATTTTTCCACCACTACCAAATGTTGTCTTCTTTCCCCCTAAGTTGCAAAATTACCTCTTTGAAAGGCTCTGTTCTTGATTCTGCACCTTCTCCACCTGCTTCATTTCCTGCTTCCTGCCCTTCCTTCTCTCCTAGAGAGGTAGGCTGACTTCCCCAAGCAAAAATTTCTAGCCTATATCCTACCCTGTGTTTAAGTGCATCCCTATAATAGCAAACTGCCAGGATGTTTATTCCCCTGAAGCCCCCCCTGGAATAATGCAAAATGTCAGAACAGAGTTTGGAGAAGCAGGGACATAAAAATAATGCTGTCAAAATCAGGCTGATAATAGCTAAAAGAGGCTACTGTTAATATCATGCAATTGCTATACTGTCTCCCAAAACTAATTCTGAACCCAAACAATTACGTTATGCTCGGGTAATACATTGTCTAATTGCCTTATTTCAAAAATTGAGTCCCACCAAAACATTAATTCAATTGTACTGCCTCCAATTCAAAGACTCAATTCTTTAACTCACCAGGAGGTAGCCCCAGAATGTACATTTAGCTACCGATGCTATTGTTTTGTTTTTTAACTTGATTTTGTGCTGCTTGAGGTGCCTATTTATTTTGTTTATAGTCTCTAGGGTTTTTTTTTTTTTTTTCTTCTCCAAACTCTTCAACAAGTTTTGGGAATTGGCTGGAACTAAACAAGGAAGAATAAAATGATAAGCCATTTTTCTTATTCTTTCTCAGAAACTAATTTTTTTTGTTAATTTATAGTTCTTTCAGGATTTTTATTCCCTTTGAATATGAGTTCATTCATTCATTTTTATAAGCAAGGAAAGACAGCACCATAAAAATTATAACCAAAAATTATTTATTTTTACCTACTTCCCTTTCACTATACAATGGTATATGCCAGCTCTTACATCATTGTAATACTTGCTTAAGGAACATAAAATAATACAATATTGTCAACTAGAACCAGTTTTGTGACACTTGGGACAATAACAATATTATATGTATTAGTGTAAATTTAGAAAAAAATCCACAGTATTTAAAAATTCCAATATATAAGAGAATGCAGTTGTGTTGAAGGACAAAAGTCTTGTGTTCTATTTTGGTCTTCTTAATAAATAGGAAATAGAACTAAAATCCTATCATTCTTTTATTAATTCAATTAGGTATCAGACCCTGTTCTAGGTGCTCCAAGGAAGGTGGTGAACTAAACAGACAAGACACTGCTCCCTCATAGGACATAGACATAACTGACCGGGCCTTGAAAATTCTGGTAAGAAATTTACAATTAAAAAAATCATTAAAACTGAATTGTAAGGCCAGCTCTGTGGCACAATGTGGTGATAATGTGTTGCTCAAGAGAAGACAGATCCCACATGGCGACCACGGTTTGAATCCTTGGCCTGGTCAGCCTGAAATACATCAGGTATGTGTGCAAGCACCCAAAATCTGATAGACTGGGGGGCTGGAGGAGTGGGATTGTGGTATGACCTGATGCCTTAGAGGGTGCTCATCTCTTTCTTTTTCTCTTTGTCTCTCTTTTTCTCATGTGTGTACACACACTGTATCATGAATAAAGAAAACCAAATGCATTCCATAAGTTTCTACGATGAGGCTAGAATCTCTTTCCTGGCCTTTTCTTTCATAATCAATAGGAAAGTCATCTCTCCAATGGGCCAGGGTAGACTTATGACCCTCACTATGCCATAGCAAGCAGAATGCAAAAAGCGGACATCTTACCACTAATAAATATATAGATTGTAGATTCTGTTTTCGTCTTCTTCTTTGACGTAGGTATATGTAGATAGTTGCAAGTGTAGAAGCCAGTGTGATTTGTCTGAGCCATGTTCAAGGTCAAAGTACTGCAGAATTGTTTGCCATTCCTTCCACAGGTAGATTTAGTTATGCTCAGCCTTTTGCTTTCCTTACTCACTGTCTCAGGCAAAGACCATGAATGAGCTGCATCCCCCCTGCAATCACAGAGAGGAAACCAAAACAATTATGACTGGGGCCAAGGCTTAGCACTTGTTCCTAAACATTCATTTTATTAGGAGGCACTGTTCTGAGATCCTTTCTTAGGTGTAGTCATCTTCATCTTTAAGGAGAAGTTACACATACAGAAAAGCTTTTGAATAACACAGGGGTCCCCTATCCTTACCTATGGTTTCAGTTACCATGGTCAATGATGGTCTGAAAATATGAAATGGAAAATCCCAGAAACATGCAATTCATAAGTTTTAAATTATGTGCCATTCTGATTAGTATGATGAAATCTTCCACTGCCCTGCTCTGTCCCACATGGGATGTGAATCATCGCTGTGTCCAATATTCACACTGTACATGCTACTGTCTATCAGTCACTTAGCAGCCAGCTGGGTTATTAGATCCACTGTTGCCCTATCACAGTGCTCGCATCCAAGTAACTACCATGTTACTTATCATGGGCCTGAAGTGCAAGAGTAGTGATGTTGGCATATTGTTAGAATTGCTCTATTTTATTATTAAGTTATTGTTATTAATCACTTTCTGTGCCTAAATTATAAATTAAACTTTATCCTAAGTGTGTATGTATAGAAAAAAAACATATTGGGCTGGCCAAAACGTCACAATGTATTTTTTAATGTTTTTCTATGCGAAAATGCTTCATGACTTTTCCAACAACCCAATGGTATATATTGGGTTTTGTGCTTTCAGGTATCCCCTGGGGGAATGTACTCAGAAGAAGAAAGATGCAAAATTGTTCTGGGCATCCCTTGTGAGTAATGCTTTCCCTTCCAGGTGAATCATCTTGCATATGAAGCTGGGTACAGGAGACCACTGACATCCCTGCATTTCTAACTCTGAGAGGCAACCTTTCTACCCTTGCAAGGAATGATTCTGCCTTGGGAAAGACCACTAGATAATTCCCAAACAAATGGTCACTTACCTGCACTTGAGATACAGTGTCTGGCCTGCTTGCATGACATGCTGGGTGCCTTTTAAACTCAGCTCAGGACCTTTTAATTTTGAACCTGAACTAGATCCTGAAAAACAAATTTTTAAAGTGTATTATTTTCAAATTGCCCTCTCACCTTTTTTTTAAAGTTATCTTTCCAAAAAAGTAAGTATTCACCTTTAATTTGTTTACACACACAAAAAAGATACATGTAATACAGATTTTTCTTAGTTTATAAATTTTTGCTAGTCTAAGTCTTCCTCACAAATATTATATATCCTTTTATACCAAATGATCTAAATAAAATCCAAAGTGTATTTATAATGTTAGTAGATTCAAAATGGTTCAAAATATTAGGAATATATAACAACTTATTAACTCTGAAGATTAAATATGCCATCCAAGTATACTTCTTTCTTTTTGAAAATTTTTATTTAGTTAGTTCTCCCATGAGCAACAGAGGTAGCCAGCACTCCAACAGAGTCACTGCTGCCTTGGTACACCCCCAGCTTCAGCCAGCCCCAGATCACAGGCATGTGCCTGCTCAGAGCACTGAGGGAGGTCTCCGGATATGAACCCGTATCTTCCCATGTGAGTCTGCCTTGCAGAGGGTTGTGTTCTACCGCTGTGCCACCATCTAGCCCCCAAAGTACACACATTTTATTCAGTTCTTTTACAATTTCTTATTTATACTCAATTGTTGTACATGCTTGTGGGGCACAATGTGGTTTTTCAAAGCATGTGCACAGTATGTGATCAACAAATCAAAGATATTGACACATTCCACATCTTCAACAAAGAACATTACATTATATTGTGCACCTTTGATTTTGCTTTACTAGAGATCTTTTGAGTATATATATAGAGAGATATATGTATCTCTCTCTCTCTCTATATATATATATATATAGAGAGAGAGAGAGAGAGAGAGAGAGGCAATGCTCCCGCCTTGGTTTTACTCTGTTGTGATATACTGTTCCATAAACTATATGCCTTATTTACATGCATTCTTGTGTCTGTTAAATGTTTTTTCCTGAGTCCCTCCCCCTAAAAAATATTTTTAAAACTGAATTAATTTCTACCATTGTGGATCATCCAGTCATATGGGCTTGTCTGATCCTTTTTCTGAATAAAAACTATACAAAATGTTCTGAATTCTAGGTCTAGCTCTATCATTAGTTAAGTGAAGATATTCTGGGCCAATCATTTCCCTTTCTGAACTAGTTTCCTCATTTGGGAAACTCATTTTAGAATCAAAATCAGTTTTAGAAGGCATTGGTTTGTCTTTATAACCTACAGGCTTCTATAATGGTGCAGTAAAAAGGGAACTGTTCCCTCATGTGACATCGGACAAGTAGATCTCAGATTGCTGTGAGGCAATGAAATGAACAACGTGAAAGTGCCTTCAGAGCTATACATCCCTGTGCCGGGCAACACTGATCTCCATCTCAGTGGCCAGCTGTGTAGCCCTGTATAAGTCACCTCTCTCTCCAGATCTCAGTTCTGTTACCTATAAAACAAGAGACTGGACAAGATAGATGACCATGAATCTCTGACCTTCCGCGTCAGATAGTCCCAGTCTCGGGATTCCTTCACCCATAGGTGCTAGAGAGGCCGATTCTCCCTTGAGCTCTCATTCACCATTCAGAATAGCATCAATAAGGATCTCTCTTGCCTCATTATCTCTCACTCCCCTCCCTCCTCCTCCCTCTCACTTTCTCCTTCTTTCTTCTTCCCCTCTTTCTGCAGAGGCACCTGCAAAGCCCAGTAAAAGCAGACCAGGGTGCTCTTAGGCAAGAATAGGGGCTAGGAGGACAGAGAAAGAAAATTCTTGGAGGAGGAAAGTTAAGTATTTGGAATCAGTCTTAGGGAATATGTTAAGCTAAAATATAGGTGTATACAGTGGAAGTCTAGGTAGAAGCTAGAGGTGGATGGTCTGTTTCAATGTTAGGACATGGCCCTGTGAGATGAGATGAACGTTTCTATGGGGTCCTAATATCTTTTTTTAAAAAAGAATTATTTAATTTAATTTATTTCAATTTGACCAGAGAGGGACAGAGAGAAAGAGTGAGAGAGATGGAATGTGAGGAAGCAAGTCACCAGGCCCAGGACTCGAACTGTAGTTGGCCATGTGGGAGTCCAGAGCCCATAACCACCACACCACCTGCTGGCCTTGGATCCTAATATCTTAAAACTGGTGGTAACTGTAGTCACATCATAGTTAAAAAGTCTGTATCTGAAGCTTGATTTTTCCACTCATGAACTGCATGGCCTTGGCATTACTTAACTGGCTACTCTGGCATCCTCATGAGTAAAACTGGAAAACCATGATCGGCCTCGTAGGCCAGGTGTGTGGATCCAGTGCTATGTTGTGGAAGTGACTGGCTTGCTGCCTGACAGGTGGCAGACGTCCAAAGTCATTGATATCCAGTGCATTCGCCTCTCCACTCCCTCCTACTTCTGTCAGGAAATATTTTGCTGGGCATGTCATTTAAAAGATATTAAATTAATACTGCCTGTTTTACTAGTGTTGCTCATGATATAACATCATATTTTAAAAGGAAATTTTGTCAAGAGCAGGTCCTGACATAAAATTACTACTAGATAAAATGGCTCAGTGAGGGGTCAGCAGGTGACGACGTGGTGGTTAAGGTTCTGGACTCCCACAAGGCTGACTGTGGTTTGTGTCCTGGACCTGGTGGCTTGCTTTCTTCACTTTCCCTCTCTCTCTCTGTCCTTTTCTGGTCAAATTAAAATGAATTTAAGTAAAATAATTCTTTTAAAAAGAGATACAAACTACATATCCACAAACGTGTGCGTGTTACACCGCGGCTACCTCAGTGTTAATCTTCTCAGGAATTCAGTTGGTCACACTGCCCATTTAGCAAGGACTCCCCCATTGTGAAGCTCAGACGGGGAGTGAAACTTTTCTGCTGTTTCTCATGGCAGCCTAGAAATCTGATCTAAAAGCATGATTTGTCCTTTCAGTGATTCCATCTCCTCCGCGAACTACCACTTCAATCACAGTTAAGGACAATGAAATCATGAGGGGCACACAGATCTACTTACATCAGGAAAATTCATATTTAAATAAAACAACAGAAAACATGCTGCAGACCATGGACATGGGCTTTATCACATGCTTCTTTGTTAGAAAAAACTACGAAGGGCAAACTGTTCAGGCTAATAGCGTTAAAAAACCGGCCTGTGAACTGACACTTTGTACTGATGACTGGAACAGTTTTATCATTGATTTTCTGTTATCTCCTAGGAAGACTAGAACTTATGATGGACAAAAATCCCTTCTCACCTTCCTCACATGCCAAACCTCAGGTAGAAAGCCTGCACACCGACTGTTCTAAAATGCCACCCCCAACTCCCCACTTTAAGTTCATTGGGAAAAATAGAATCTTCTTTGCCTTGGGTGGGAAGGGTGGATACATTTCCCAGTATAGTTGTAGTTCTCAATCAAATCCAAAGTCCCGATCATGTAGATTCTTTCTTTAAAAGCTCTTCAAAGCCACTCTGATGGACACTGAAAGAGCGAATGCCCACTAAAGGTTGTTACGAACCACCAGGACTTGCTGTCGCTTTTCATACTCAAAGAAGGTTTTAATATAAAGTCTGATTAAAAGTATCCTCAGAAAACTGTTATTTCTAGTGATTTAAATAAAAACAATATTATTGCTGTTCAAGTCCAACTCCAGGCAAGTCTCCTAGCTCCTTTCCTTCCAGATCCCACACTTAGCCCCTATTATCTTGAAACCAAAGGGTTATTCTTTGCAGGAAAGGAGCTTTATTCAAATAAAAATTGTGAAATATCCACTTTTTCATTTTTAATATAGACTCATTAATCTCCCCAGCTCTGCTATTCACTAGTTCTGTCGTGGCCATGGGCAAACCACTTTAAGCCTCAGCTTCTTCTTCATGTCTTAATAGAGGAAGTTAGACTTCGATTTTTACAATCCTTTCCAGATTAAAAATGACATGATTCTGAGATCACAGTAATAGATAAAATGTGCAAGTTAGAGGTTCCATTGAAAAAATATTTATGGCTAATAAAAAGACAGATAGCCCAATATTAAAAATGGACAGAGACTTAGCCTCAGCAAGTGTTAGATGCTGTTGATTGGTGGGCCCAGCCACGCGGGAGACCAAGGCTTAGTTCCCAGACTACCCTAGAAAGTCGAGCATGGTTGGTACATGCCTGTAGTCTCAGATGCTCTGGAGGCTGAGGCAAGAGGGCCATGAACTTGCTGTCAGTGTGGGCAACATAGTGAAACCTGCCCTGAAAGAGCTGGGCACAGAGGTATGCACCTGTGGCCCCAGCCTAGAGGCTGAGGCAGAAGGACGATGACACAGTGAGACCTAGTCTCAAACACATCTCACTCACACACACACACACACACACACACACACACACACACACACACACTACAAAAACAATATTGACAAAGGACCTGAACAAATATTTTGCCAAAGAAGATCTATAAATGACCTATAAGCATACGAAAAAGGTGAAGGACATCATGAGTCATCAGGAACATGCAAATCAAAACCACAAAGTGATACCACTTCACATCTACTAGGATGGCTTAAATAAAAAAGACAGACGATAAGAAGTGTGGATGAGGAGATGGAACAGCTGCAACCTTCACATATTGCTGGCAGGATTTTTAAATGGTGCAGCCACTTTGGAAAACAGTATGGCAGTTCCTCACAGACTTAAATGTAATCATAGGTTAAACATGTAACTCAACAGTTACACTGCTAGGCATCTACCCAAGACAAATGAAAAGGTACGTCCACATAAAGGCTTGTGCACAAACGTTCACAGCGGTATTACATAGTCTAGCCTAAAAAGTAGAAGCAACCCACGTGCTTTCAGCTGGTGAATGGATAAACACTGATATATTCATACAGTAGACTATTTTGGCAATGTAGAGGAGTTACGATACAGGCTACACCACAGATGGACTTTGAAAACATTATGCCAGTACACACAGAGAAAAGGCCACGTGAGAACACAGTGAGAAAGCGTATGTCTACAAGCAACAGGGAGAGGCCCTGGAGAAACCAAGCCTACCAGCACCTGGATCTCAAACTTTCAGCTTCCAGAGCTATGAGAAAGCAAACTTCTCTCGTTTAAAAATAAAACACAGTATGCAAAGTATCATATAGGAAGTCAGTCACTAAAAGCCACGTGTTGTGTGATTTCATTTATATGAGATGTCCAGATAGGCAAATCCACAGAGATTTGCCTTGCATGAAGTGACTGGGCCTGGGAAGAGAACAAATGGGGAGTGACTGATGACGGGTACAGGGTCTCTTTTTGGAGGGATGAAAACATTCTAAAGTTAGATAGCGGTCATGGTTGCAATAGTCTGTGACTAAACTAAAGGCCTCCGGGTTATACACTGCAATATTCTGGTCTCCCACTCCGATATTTTCGGGTGTCATATTCTAGTCTTCTACAGTATATGAATTTTATCTCAATAAGGCTATGTTTAAAAACCCCAACAACACATGATTAGTCGGAGTTACCTTGAGGGCCTAGAATACTGAGCTATTTTAAAATTTGTTGCCACATATGATCCCATCATTGTTGGGTTTTATGCTCGTTGTTTTTACAGCTTACAGGTTTAGAAGGCTGATTTTAGAGAAATAACTTTTCCTTGATGTTTGGTAACATCACATTTAATTTGAAAGATATTTTACAAACATATTGCAAAATGCTTGCTGTTCCCTCCTGGTATAATCTTTTAAATTTAACTTACTGTCATTGTAAATCATTTCTACTTCTATATATTGGGTTTTAGCTATTTTCATTGAATTTTTAACAGTCATTTTGAGAATCATGTTGCTAGGACTCTGAAGAAATCTGATGTTTCCTTTTCTATTGAAATTACTAATTTCTAACTTACTTGTTTTAACTCAAAGGTTTGTATATTAGATTTATCTTAATGAGATGCATCTGTCTTTGATTTTTGCATACCATGTTTTTAACAGGACAAAATCCCAGGTGATAAATGGCCTCTTTATCTAAATATAAATCCCCAAGTATCACATTTCTAACATTTGAATTTAAGACCATGAGCTTTACACAAAGGTTGTGCAAGGTTAATTAAACATAATTCATAATAAAAGAAAAGATGCCTTTCTCAACACATAGTTTATTAAAAGCTTAAGTCTCACAGACCAGCTCTCATAGCTGGTTGATGGCAAGGGTGGGGGAAGGGTTAAGCATGCAATTGCAAATTTCCGTAAGTTCCCCAAATTCTTGTTTGAGATGTGAATTCCTTCAGAACTCTGGTACTTAATAGAAAGTTGAATCTTGGTCTTAACTTCTGGGTCTTGCCTCTGTTCAAGTATTTATCAGATAATATGAAATGGGCATTGCAACTGAAGACATTGATTACAATGCCTGCTTTGCATGAAGACTACCCCCTGGCTACATGATAGAAGCCACACACTGATGGGGAACACGATGTACACTTTGCTTTCACTTCCAGGATGATGGAGACCAGCCAGAACATTCATGTTCTATCTACCGACAGATGGAACAGAAGATGTGAAAGCCATGGGGATTTGTACAGCAGCAGCATAACCTAAGTCCCACAATGAGGCATCATATTTTAATTAAAAATTATTTTTATTCAAAAATGATTGGCCTTCAATCAAGGAAAAACCTACCAAAATGGAAGGACGTGCACACACAGAACACACGTGTCCACACATATACATTCACTTTTCCCTCTGAGAAAACTGCCAGCTTATTTTTGTCATGGTGGGGAGATAGGTATAGAAAGGGAAGACTGTTGGTAGGTGTTTTAGCTGCATTCTTCATTCAGCTTAGGCATAAGGAATGTCCTTCTGAGGGTAAGATGGAGAAATGCACTTGTCAGGACCAGCAGATGGTGTAATGGTTATGTCGCTGGACTCTCATTTAGTAGACCATGGTTCAAGTCCTGGGCCCGGCAACTTCAAATTCACACTGGGCACGTGTGTGTGTGTGTGTGTGTGTGTGTGTGTGTGTGTATGTGTGCATGCCCAAAATCCAGAGAGGAGAATGGAGGAGAATGGATTGCAGTGTGGCCATCCCCCCTGGGGTTGATTTCTCACCTTCTGTCTCTCTGTCTCTCTCTGGAGAGCACATGCACCCTAAAGCAAAAATCTCTCAAAGAAAAAGAAAGGCACTTGCCCGTCGCCTCTGAGAAAACTGCCAGCTTATTTTTGTCATGGTGGGGAGATAGGTATAGAAAGGGAAGACTGTTGGTAGGTGTTTTAGCTGCATTCTTCATTCAGCTTAGGCATAAGGAATGTCCTTCTGAGGGTAAGATGGAGAAATGCACTTGTCAGGACCAGCAGATGGTGTAATGGTTATGTCGCTGGACTCTCATTTAGTAGACCATGGTTCAAGTCCTGGGCCCGGCAACTTCAAATTCACACTGGGCACGTGTGTGTGTGTGTGTATGTGTGCATGCCCAAAATCCAGAGAGGAGAATGGAGGAGAATGGATTGCAGTGTGGCCATCCCCCCTGGGGTTGATTTCTCACCTTCTGACTCTCTGTCTCTCTCTGGAGAGCACATGCACCCTAAAGCAAAAATCTCTCAAAGAAAAAGAAAGGCACTTGCCCGTCGCATCAGCACAGAGCTCTGGCTCACTGCTGACTAACCTCTTACCCAGATAAGATTAGTTGTGACTCTCAGATGGGCAACTTTACAAATACAGAGTAATTGTGTTATTGATTCTCTGGGTTCACAAAATTACTGAATGTTTAGGCAGCTGCTATCCAGCAACAACACATTTATTTGTAGAAAGTTTCTAAACTCAGGGACCTCTTATTTTCCTTTAAATCTTTAGAGTCTGTTAGACTCACTATTTTCCTGCACAGAAAGAATTCACTGGCTGCTTAAGAGTTTTTGCTATTCTACATAATCCCTGAATCGCTAGACTGAAAATGTGAAGTCAGCAATCTCAGTGTCTTCACAGAAAATTCAAAATAGTCATTTATTTAGCATTGTTTTCTTTTAATTGTTTTTTTCAAAATAAATTTTACTATGTATTTTTGATGTTTGCAACATGATACTATAAAATAGATCATATTTACCTTTCGAATCCAAGTGTCATAAAATAAGTCAAGAAAAAATTTAAATGTTCATTCCAGCATTTAGTGTGACACTTCTCCACAGTATGTTCATTCCAATAACTCTGCTCGAGTGTGTTTGTTTATTTATTTTTTTCAGGGTTTTGCCATAAGGCGTGTGCACTTACCGGAAAGAGATAGGGAGAGACAGAGAGAAAGAAAGTGAGAAATCAATCCCCGGGGGATGGCCACACCACAATTCCTTCTCCTCCATTCTCTTTTGGGGATTTTGGGCATGCATGCACACACGCCCTGCATGAGTTTCAAGCCACTGGACTTGAGTCACGGTTGACCATGTGGGAATCCAGCACCTTAACCAACACAACACCTGCTGGCCTCCAGTTCGTTTGTTTTAAAGTTGTCTTACAATTCATGTTTTAACTGACAACCAACAAAACCCACGGATAGGTTTCTGCAGCTCATGGCACAAAGAACATGACACTGTTGGCCACTGAAGTGGCCACTATCTAAAGTAATCAGAACTTGGACAGTCTTCAGGGCCAGCAGGTGGAGTGGTGGTTAAGGGCGCTGGACTCCCACATGGCCAACCGTGGTTTGAGTTCTGGATCTGGTGGCTCGCTTTTTCACTTTCCTCTCTCTCTCCCTCTCTCTCTCTCTGCCCTTCTCTGATAAAAATTAAAATAAAATAAATAAATAAAATAAAGTTTTAAAATTACTGTGAATTAAAAAACAAGAACTTGGACAGTCTTCATTCCATCCATATGTTGGTCATCGACTTTACTCATTTTCCATTAAACTTTATAAAAGTCATTTAAAAGAAAAAGATCTGTGTGGTTTAAAATGTTTACCGGGAGGAAAGTCCTGTAATTATAACGACATTCCTACTGTCATTGTTTACGAGGGGAGCATATCTGCAGTGTGCCTTTCGGGCTTTTTACTTGACACTGGCTTCTCAGAGGGTCACGGTTTAACAGGGCACATTCATTGATCATTGGGCCTGTCACCAGGCTATCATCAGGAGCCTACCCTTCCAGTGACCTATAGCCATGCACGGCTCCTTTTCATCGGAGTTAATTAAGGCTGGTCGGGGAGAAATCCCCTGCTGACCAAGGAGTTACCTTTTCCCAAAAAATGCACTACTGTCTTTTGATTGAACGAGTTCAAAAACCACCTCCATAGAGCTTTCCAACGTGTCATTTTGGTTTACCATACAACGTCATGGAAGTTATCTGAGTTACCTAGAGCAAAGGTCAAGATCTCTTCTTGACAAGACTCAGAACGTAGCTCATAAAGCATCTGGTAGAGAATGCTGGTAGACCTTCATTTGGTTATGGAAAGGGAAGTGAACAGAACAAATGCTCCTTACATCCTAAAAATGCAAAGAAGGTTCTGCCTGCTAGGCGGGGCTTTTCACATCTCTGTCTTCTCTATAAATAGCAAGAAACACATTACATTTGAAGCATACTCCCCAAGGGCCTATATTCCTAGCCAGTGTCAGTGTTCAGAGGACTAGGGAGAAACCAAGAGCTGCTGTCATACCTTACAGAATTTATCATAAACACCAGTAATGTTATGTTATTGTTTGAGTTGAAATTCACAAGTTATTTCAAGCAGAATATATGTATTTTCAGATTATGAATACCTGAAATATACACAAAAAACTGATTGTCAGCACAGGTATGACTTCAATAAACACACAGTACATGCATGATTAAATATACAACATTGGACTTAATGGAAGTGGTTTATTTTTTGGGCATTGTATATCTTTTTTTATATAAATAATTATTTTTTTAATAATTATTTTATTTTTTATTTGACCAGAGAGAGAGAGAGAGAAGGGAAGTGAGAAAGCAAGCCACCAGGTCTGGGACTGGTTATCAACATGAACAACCACCGTTGTTCATGTGAGAGTCCAGTGCCTTAACCACCACGCCACCTGCTGGCCCTGGGAGTTATAAATATTTTATCAATTCATGCAACATTTTTAGAATCACAGAGATATATAATGATCCAGATAGTGACAGCTGCTTGTAGCTAAAAGAGCACGTGGATAAAACCGCATTAGTATGAGCAGCAGTTGTATCAATAAATGGTTTAGTTGCACCACTTTTAATTTTTACACTATTCAGTATTACAGGTTTCAGTTCTGCCAAAGGCATCCTCCATATTCTCTTTAAGGATGCAATTACCAGTCTGGAAGCGTAGTGTGGAATGTATGCCAGTTGCAATTTAAAACTGAAAATTTTCTCTGTTCTACATAGCATTAGGATTACATTTTGGTCTATAACTAAATATTACCAAATACTCAGCTTCCACTACTTGTTAATGTTAAAGTCTCAGGCATCTATGAAGATGATGACAGCAGGTCTTTGAATGTGATGGACATATTATTTACGAGATCCTTGTGGCTTCCCTATGAAGTAAGACATCACAGAAAAGGTCTGAAAGATGTTTTATCCACTCAGTGTACAATTCAGAGTAGAAGCTTGCCATGTTATGGTGAAAGAATAAGAGTGAGAATTGGAACCTTTTAGCTTTAATCTGTCACAGTTTATAACTTGTCATATGACACAGATAATCTTCACGATCACACACACGTCTTTCTGTTCAAAATGCCTATGTTATGGAACTATGATTATCATGTTCAATTTTAATATTTTTAAGGTTTGTTTATTTCTTCCATGAGAAAGAAACAGAGAGAGAGAGACAGGCACGCCAACATGGTCCAGGTGCAATGACCCACCCCTAGCCGAAGCCAACCTGGGTCATGGACACACACAGACCCTAGTGCTCAGGGAGCTCTTTCATGGGAATTCAGAGCCTTCTCCAGTGGGTCAGTCCCACAGTGCGCTGCATTTTACCATGGCACCACTGACCGCCCTGTCAAATGTTAATTCTGAGTCTAAGATAATGCCGAAAGCCTGGCCAGCAGACAGGCAGGGAAAGGAGTGTGTACTTTATCACCAGAGCTATAGTGCAAGAAAAACTGAAATTGTTATTACAGCCAGAGCAAAGTTTTGTCTATTCTCTTGTGCTATTCTTCAACATTTCAACTTTATAATCTATTATGAATAATGACAGAATGACATTTACTTTGCATTAAAAAAATAAGGAAGAATAAAATGAGATTGGAAGGCTGAGTGTGCTCAAGGTATGTTAAATTTTCAGCTTCCTTTTATTACAACTACATATATAATATCCTCCTGGAGTCCTTTCGACTGTCTCTAGAGGAGATGTTGAGAAGATCGGTTTTGGCAACCAGTACTTTGTCCTTTGAGAATGAAATGACCAAGAACATGCAATAAAGGTATCCATCACAGGGAAATGGAGTTTTTAAAAGCTATGTCAGCATACTGTATAGTGCTCACTGAACACTATTGGTAGCCATTGTGTTTTCTGTTTTCAAAATCTGTTCTCTTCTAAACTAAACAATTTGAAATGTAATTACTTTTTATTGCACATATTTTGAAGGCTAGCTACCTGTTTTGACAATGGGGTGGACATGTTGACTAAATTGTTATTTTTTATTTTGAGTTCCTTTGATTTCCACATTGTCTTGAGAGTCATTTAAGTTATATAGTTAATATTTGTAATAGCTGTGCTTTCCTACTATTGTACTAATGTAAAAAAAAAAAAAATCACATCCCTGATGGAATTAATGTTACACAAGTTTTCTGAGAGTCAAGATTCTAGAAGGAAAAGTAACCTATATTAAAAACATGTTTCCTCTAGAGATATCGCCTTTTTATTATTATTTTTTAATAATGTGCTCACCAGAGAGACAAAGAGAGAGAGACAAATAGAGAGGCTAATTTCTTACTTTTCCTCTTGGGTGATGGCCATGCTGCAATCCCTTCTCCATTCTCCTCTTGAGAATTTGGACATACACGCACATGTGCCTCCCAGGGGTGTGTTTTTCAAGCCACCAGGTCTAGGCCTCTAACTGCACAGCCGGCTATGTGAGATCCAGCGCCTTCACTCCATACCACCTGCTGGCCCCCTACCTCACATTTTTAAAATTAATAATTTACTGAATATGGTTTACTCTGCTAAGTGATATTAAGGGCTTCATTACATGTATTTGTAAAAGCCAATAGTCTCCTGTACTCAAAACCTGGGGAATATTAGTTTTAATTCTCAGTGTAGTTGTACTCATTCACCTTCTTTACTCTTTCTAGGACTTCATTTCTACAAATTAGCCTCTTTGATATGACTGATATCCTTGATAGGAAAAAAAACACCAATGTCTGTTGTCTGTTGGCCACCAACTTAACAGTTTCAAAATAACTTACGTACCTGTTTTATTCTGGAGGACAAGACTAAAATCAGTAAGTGGAAATGACAGGAAACCAGAGAGAAGCACTCTGTGGAAGGATAGAAGGTCCCCAATGCTGGAGCTGCTCCATGGAATTAAACCACCACCTCCCTGGGCTGAGACTGATGAGCCAGCCGAAGGGTTGGACCACCATGCACAGCTCCAGGAGTCTGGGACTCCTCCCCCTCATTTATCTATTCCTATCTTTTCCAGCCAGCCCTGCTTTTCCCTCACTAGCTTCCCTGTGTGACTCTCTTCTCTCATCCCCTCACCTGGTTGATTTTCCCAATCTTTAACCTCAACACATATTCTTTTATTTAACATTCCTGAACATACACTAAAAGAGGGGTACAATAATAAGTCAAACAAAATTGCTTTCTTTAAAGTATCTAAAACGTAGCATGGACAACAAATAAATAAGTATAGCTACATATACATAAGAGTATACATAAGGAATTCATTTAAAAATATTATTCATGATAGAGCACACGAGTGTGCATGAGAGAGGGGGGGGGGGCACACTCACAGGGCTCAGTCACACCACTCTGTCATCCCCTTCCTCCACCCTGCCAGCATCCAGGGGACGTGCGCACCTGGTGTGTTTTCAAGCTCACTGGGCCAGGGACTTGACTCATGGTCAGCATGTTGCTTCCAGCTCTGTAGTCCAGGATGCTGCTGACCACACCACAGAGGACAGGTACTTTTTATATAAATATAAAATTACATTAAATTTGTGCTTTATCATGGGATGCACCAGACATGGGACTATAGGGGGGTACCTCACCTAGCATGTTGATTGAGAGATATTCTCTCAGAAGAATGAAATCAATTCCTTCTTGGCCATTTGGCTAAGATCAAAGGTAGAAGAATGAAGTTGAACTTAAGACCTGAACAATGTGTTTGCTAAAGGAAACACCAGGGTATTTTTCTCTTTTGAAGATTTCTAAATCTTCAAACCCTCTAAAGCGACTTTACTTTTAAACAATTGTTCTCTTTTGGCAACTTCCCTTAATCTCTTGCTTCTTACAACTCAGTTTTCCTGGTCTCTCTCCTGAGAGAAGAAAGCTCAAATCATCTTCCCGTGCTCTGATTTACATAATTTTGAATTTGAAGTCTACTTGATGTCACTTGTCACTCGAATAAAAGTCACAAGTAAACATTCTTTAGAAGATATACATATGCCACATTGTACTTTTTTTTAGTTTAGTTATTATTTTTATTTTTTTTTTTTTGCCATAGGACGTGTGTACTCTCAGGAGAAAGAGAGAGACTGGGAGAGAGATGTGAGGAAAGCGAGAAACCACCTTCCAGGCAATTGGCTATGCCAAAATCCCTTCTCTCTCATTCTCCGCTTGGATTTTAGACACACACACACACACACACACACACACACACACACACAAATGCCCAGAGTGTTTTTCAGGCCATCAGATCCAGGACGTGAACCACAGAATTGACCATGTGGAAGCACAGTGTCTTAACCACCACACCACCTGCTGGCCCCACACTGTACTTTTTTTTTTAAAGAATTTTTTTTTTTTTAATTTAAATTATTTATTTATTTACTTAAATCTGGCCAGAGAGGGACAGAGTAAATGAGAAATGAGAAAGTGAGAAAGCAAGCTGCCAGTCCCAGGGCTTGAACCATAGTTGGCCATGTGGGAGTCCAGTGCCCTTAACCATCATGTCACCTGCTGGCCACCCCGACACACTGTACTTTTTGAAACAGAGCTTTTTTTGCTATTTTTTGGTGAGTAGGGCAGAGATTCAGCAATGAGGGAAGTATGTCATCATATGTCATCTATTAGCTCGGCCTTAATCTATTGTGCTTCCTTTTCTAAGTATATATCTAGTCTATACCATGGATGGTCCAGAGCCAAGAGGAAATAAGGACAATGGCAACAGCAGTGACATAACCTAGTACCTCAGTCTGTGTTGGTGTGCTAGAAATCCAAAGTTCCCAAGCAACAGTCTCCCTTCTGTGCTGTTTGGGTACCTTGACCAGCTAAGAGTATCTCAGCAAATGGGATCTTCTCAAGGACAATAGCTCCTAGAAATTGCGATGGTTAGCTTTGGGTATCAACTTGAATGGAATAAGGAATACCTAAAAGCCTTATAAAGCATTATTCTAGGGATGCCTGTGAATCCTCTCTCATATATCTATACATATCCTGTCAGTTCTGTCTCCCCAGAGAACTCTGACTAATACAGGAACCAATTCTCTAGCGACTGGACAGCTTAAGTCTGCATTCTCAGTCCTGAGGTTAGAGTCAATTCAGGAGAACATGCCCAGCTCAACTTTGGAGAAGATGGTTCCTGGACCCCACGGATGGCCTAAATGGAAGGAACAGAATATTACATATGTATTGGGAGAATTATTGCCAGCTCTTGGGCATATTTCCACGTATATGTACACATACATATAAGTTCTTAGAAAAGGAACCACTGTGAAACCATGACTCTTGCAAGGGCCTCTGAGCTGCACAGAAGTAGCTTAAGTCAGTTTCACTCGACTGGGATTTATTGAGTAACTATTATGTGCCATGTATGTACTAGATTCACAACTGCAAAGATGGGTCAGAAACAGCCCTTGTCTTTTCATGATATAGGCTTTTCAGTCCTAAACTGGCCTCTTAAAAGATGTCATTTAGGGAGCCAATATGTGGCATGGTAGCTGGGGTGCTGGGCTCCCATGTGGCCAACCACAGTTTGATTCCTGGACCTGGCAGCTTGCTTTCTCACCTTCTCTTTCTCTTTCCTTCTATCTCTCTGGTCAAATTAAAAAAATAAATAATAACAACAAATAAAATAAAATAAATAATTATTTAAAAAGATGTCGTTTAGAAGTAGAACAGGTAGATACTAAGAAATACAAAAGATAATCTAAACCGATAAATACAAATTTCCTCCAAACTATGTACTTTGTTTTTCAAGAACACATTTCTTAGTATATGGAGTCATAAATTCTTCACTAACAAGTGATTCACCCTAGTAAAATCCACAAAATAAGAACACTTATTTAATGGTAAGCATATAGCACTATGGATAGAACCATATTTATACTTCAAGATAAAATAAAACAGGTTACTTGATGATAATCACTAAATCACTTTAAAATGAATAGTTAAAAGTTTTAAAATAAAACAAGTTTCTATGCATGCCTGGACACAAATTAGAAATTGGACACAAATCTAGAATGTCTGGCTATAAAACTGGTACCAGAATTAAATTTGATATGATCCGTGTTTTTCTTCATGAACTCACGGGAGAAAATAAAGCATCTCAAATCAGTATAAGAAAATATATTTCTTGAATCTATACTGTCTAGTATGTATTTAACATTCTCCCAAAATGATAAATTACCCAGCAAGACAATTCCATGCTCATCTATTTATCTAGTAAAGCACATTTAAAAAATAATATCAAGAATGGAAAAGCCTGAACAAACTTTATTTCTACATTTTAGAATTGTACTGCATCTAAGAAAAGATATATATATAAACATAAAATTGCTAAGTTTAATGCCAGCCCAACAAGACTAAGAGAAAATAGAAATTCCTAAAAATGAGCATCCTTGTTTTCCTCAATTTCCTGTTTGTCTTCTAAGTGACTTTGTATGGCAAATACTTGGACTAGAACATTGTATTTCATTTACTGAACAAGAGATAGGGTGGGGCCATGGCGGAACCACTTCTAATTTACACATCAATAATGTGTGTCAAATATTCCCTAACCCCCAAGAAGTGACAGGTAGCTACCCAAGGTTCATTCTAGGACAATAAAATCGCTCCATTTCCATGCACTGTTTTACTATGTTTTACATTCCCTATGGAGAAGATTCTGAAGCTATAAAAAATTTTAAGAACAGAGAACATCTGATCAGCAGGAGACATTACATAGACAAGACAGTTAAACAGAGTTTCCCCAAGAGAAAACAATGCCCTTAGTCATAGATGAAATGCTGTACCAAGAGTTTACAATGCCTTTTTAAAAAAGAATTACTTATTTCATTTAATTCAATGTTTAGTTTTATTATATTATTCTTATTTTTGCTATAGGACACATGCACTCACCAGACAGAGACAGAGAGAGAAAGTGAGAAATAAGTCCCCAGGTCCAGGACCCAAACCATGGTCAGCCACGTGCGAGTCCAGTGCCTTAACCACCATGCCACCTGCTGCCCCTGCGGTACTTTTTAAAATAGTTTGTTTGCAATCCTCTCTATATATCCCCATCTTTCCAACTGTTTACATATATTTTTGGTTTCTCTAATGCCAACTTAGAAAAACAATGATAAATATCAAACAGTATATATATCACCACTCCATGTATTTCAAGCTAAGGCATATATCCATTTGACTACACTTTCCAGCTAAAGATGAAACTCAATAGGTGGCAGGACACATTTTTTGCAGACGCTGGTAAACATGCCCATATTCTGGCATGCAAAAGTGACTTCCTCCAACACATAGGGCCTCTGGGATGCTATCCATCAGTAATAGATCAAGAAGTGAACCGCCACTGTCTCTTTCTTGACCTCTTGCAGCTCTAAGTATCTGAAAGGACTGATTTAAAGGGAGGAAGAGACTCAAGGTGCAATAGGGCTTAAAGAAATGCATCCGGTTTTGCTAAGTGGACAGGGATTGCCAGTCAAACTGGGAAATCAAGGTCTGGGGCGTGGCTAGCCCAGACTTACAAGTCACTCCCTCTAGAAGTTTTCAAACAGTCGTCTTCTCACAGATCTAACAGCTCATTTCTTCTAAACAAGAGGCTTCATTGGGCTGACACAGAAAGCACCCCGTGGGGTGGAGAAGCTCAGCATTTGCATTCCTTCCCTTCCCTCAGGGACAGAGTTATTTCCCCCACTGCCTTCAGGATCAAATACACTCTAGGTCTCACCCTTGGGTACTCCAGTTTCATTCAGGAAGCGCTCCAAGTCTTTGGGATTGCTGGGTTCTGAAAGGTGCACAGAGAAGCAGACATTTGGTTCCGAGAAACTATCTGTCAGAGGGCCGCCTGGCTTTTTCAGAGGAACTGCCTGATGAGGGCTTTTCTAGAACCAAGGTGCTGGCTTCATCCCTTCCTTCTTTTTAGCATGAACTAGTTTAAAGTCACATGGAGGAGAGGAGACTAGAAACCCACATGAAGTCTTGTTCTTTATGGCTCTGGGGATTCTTTTCTGACTTTAATTTTTTTGGAAGGCCCTTTGCCTATGGGAAGAAAACCCACAGGATTAAAATTCTGCCTTGACGGAGACTTTCACGGTGTCGGCCACATGCAGCAGTGGAATCTCCCACGGCCACTTAAAGCTGGAGTCGCAGCGGCTTCTCACATTCTTTGGAGTTGGCAAAAGCTCAAGGATAGAATGGTCTTGAAAGAAGGCAAAGACTAGCACACGCCCACTGATGCTCTTTTTCCTTCTCCTCTTTTCATTTAGGCTGTAAGAGAGGGAGGCGCTGGAGTCTGATAGAATCAGATTTGAAGCATTCCAGCTTTACTTACCACTTCTGTGATCTTAGGGAAAGTATTTAATTTACCTAAGTGCCAGCTTCCATGTAGGCTTGAGTGCTGCACATGCCTTTAGGGATTGCGTAAGATATATATGAAAATCCAAGTGCCTGGCAGTCCACAGGGGCCAGTTTCTTCTCTTCTCCCTCCCTCAAGACATCTCACCCTTCAGTCTCCACATCCTTTAGAAGGAAATGCTAAGTCAGGGCTTCTGTGACATACGCCCCAAGAAGGTGCAGAGTTGCCTGCCCTCTTGCTGGCGTTGGGGTAGTCATCAGAGGCCAGCTACCCCAGCACAGCGTGCGGGTTAACCGTGGCCTGTGTGCCCTAACCACCACATCTATGAGTAGGAAGCTCTTCTATCGGGCCAGTTGTTTCACTCCCAGATACTGTTCAGAAAGGCCAATGCCTTATTTAGGATTTATTATTATTGACTACTTACTATTACAAATTATTTACATTCCTTTTTTGGATAAACTCTAGCCTAATATCTACATTGAAAAGAAAAGGTGAGGTATTAAACAGTGGTGTAGTAGACTTAAAAACACTGCACGATGTTGTGCAGCTTCTCCTATCAATAGAAGTAACTGCTTGCCCGGCCCTGTAATGTGGAATAGGACTTACTTCAACCAATAGTATATGGCAAATGATGTGGTGGGAATTCCAAAGCCTAGGCCTCAAAATGCTCTGCAGCTTCCACTTCACACTCCTTTTTTTAATTATCAGAGGCGCATGCACTCGTGTGTGTGTGTATGTGTGTGTGTGTGTGTGTGTGTGTGTGAGTGAGTGAGAGAAAGAGAGAGAAGAGGAAGCACCCCCTAGTGGGATGTGGTCATACTGTAATCCCTCTAAAGATTTTAGGCACACACATACATGCAGCCAGTGTTTTTCAAGCTACCAAGGCTGGAATCTAAACAACAGTCAGCCTTGTGGAATCTGGCTCCCTACACACAGTGCTTAACCACTCCACTTTGGGGCCAGCCCCACTCTCACACTCTTAGAATGTCCCTACCTCCACCATCAGACAGCCTTGGCTAGGCTACGGAATAAGGAAAGACCATGTGGAGAGGGAGTCCCAACACCAAGGTCTCAGGAGACATGCACCAGAAGGGACTATAGCTTCATGAGTGACCCAGTGAGCTCTGAAGAGAAAACCCACCCAGCTGAGCCCAGCCCACATACCTCACAGAATAACGAGGTGCCAACCATGAGGGTTGTTTTAGGCCACTGAGTTTTGGCACAGCTTGTTGTGGCAGCAGATGACAGATACAAATCGCTACACTGACTCAGCTCTGCAGAAGTGATTGCGAGGTAGTTAAAGGCAACGTCTTTCTATATTTGAAAATAAAAATGCCGAAGTGGAGCTCACCTGATAGTAGGCATTAGCTGCTCTCCAGGTAGCCCTAGATACTCTCAGGGAAGGGAAGCAGCTTGAGTTCTCGGTGTTTCCACAGAAGTATCCCAGCCTTATGGTTCTCGCAATGGAAGGACAGCTCTGTCTCTAACTGGCAGTGACTTTTCTTGACAAAGGGAATAGAGCCCTCATACATCATGACATTCAGCCGGATACATCATGACAGTCAGCAGGACCGCATGCTGTACGAACTGGTAGGATTCAGCTACCCAAGTGGGGGACACTGGTCCCAGCAAAGGAAGAACAGGTAGAGACTCAGTTGCAGAGAAAAAGGATCCTAAGACTTCAGACAGCATTTTACAGGGTGTGCTTGAGGGAAGAGGGTGGGACCGAAGCATGTAGTGCCCAGGACAGGCTGTTGGGGTGACACTGACCAATATTTACAGAGGAAGGCCAAGGAGGACGACTATTCACCTTACCTTCTGGGCCAGTGATTTGGTTCTGGCGCCTAATTTACATATTCCACGGGGCAGAACAGACTCACCTTCCTTAGAAGGCACCTTCCTTTGGTTACACATCCTTAGCCCTTGCTCTGAGTATTCCTGCGGCCACTGCTTACTAACACATAAACTTTCCGGCAGGAATTCTTATAAATACAGTTTTTCATTCATCTCATTATATCCTGTGGTGAATTTTACCAGCTGGCACCTGGGCAGGTGCCTCCCACATTGCCAGACCTTTCAAACTAGCCCTCGTACAGGGGTTCTCAAAGTGTGGTCTCTGGGCCAGAAACAACAGCACCACCTGGGAACTTGTTAGAAAAACAAATTCTGGGGGCCAGCAGGTGGTGTGGTGGATAAGACGCTGGACTCTTATGGTTCAAGTCCTGGACCTGGAGGATTGAAAACTCTGCTGGGCGCATGTGCAGACGTGCCCAAAATCCCAGAAGGAGAATGGAGGAGAAAGGATTGCAGCATGGCCATCCCCCAGGATGAGGAGCGATTTCTCACTTTCTCTAAAACTGTCTCTTTTCAGAGAGCACACATGCCCTATGAGGGGAAAGAAAGTGAAGCAAATGCTCGGTCCCAGCCCAGATTTATTGGCTCAGAAACTCAGGGATAGGACCCAATCACCTGCAATTTAGCAAGCTTACCAGGTAATTACGATATGTGGTAAATTTGAGGTTCTCATTGAGAACTTAGGGCGTGTGCGCTCGCCAGACAGACAGAGAGAGACATAGAGACAGAAAGCAAGAAATCACCCCCCAGGAGGGATGGTCATGCCGCAATCCCTTCTCCTCCGTTCTCCTCTCGGGATCTTGGGCACGCACGCACACGCGCCTAGCATGAGTTTTAAGCCACCGGGTCCAGGACGCGAACCGCGGTCGACTACGTGGGAGTCCAGCGACATAGCCATTACACTAACTGCTGGTTCCCTTGCCTGAGAACTTTTAAGATTACCAATGGTGGGGTCCCACTTGAGTGTGACTCAGTTTGTCAGGGCTATAGCGAGGGCCTAAGAAGTTTGTGTTTAAAGCTTCTTTTTTTCATGAGAGAAAGCTAGAGAGATGCCCTTGACAGGATCTCACCTCACCACGTGCTAGCCACACACTTCACAGCCAGCCAGGGTCACAGGGGTGCATGGTCGTGCTTGTGCCCAGTGGGTTCCGGTCAACCTGAGAGCCGAACTTGGACCTCCGTGTGGCTCCAGAATTATTCAGAGGAGCCCTTGCCACCTGTGCCACTGCAGCTGGACCCGGTATGAAGAGTTTTAGAAACTTCCCAGATGGCTGTAATGTAGAAGTCAGGCTGGGCACCATGGCTCCACAAAAAGACAAAGGATTTCACAGAAATCAACTGGCAGACTAATTACTAATCAGGGTTTTGCTGAAGGTGGCCTTGAGTTTAAATGGTGCTATATTTGTGTAAAATAACAGTCAAGGCTTTTTTATTTATACAAGGTTCACTTCAGGACTCCTAACAAAAGAATCTGATATTGGTGTAGCTTTGCCTGTGTAGACTACCTGGGTGGGTCTGTGGCTTGAAAGGAAATTCATTTACACCCCACAGTTGAATAGAAGGATAGAGGATCAAGCTGAGAAAAAGGGCCTGCAGGCACTGATAATCTATGAAAGGACAAAAGCATTGGCCAAGATTTGCAGTAATGAGACAAGAAAGAACGCAAGTGCAAACACACCACATTTTAAGCCAGCAGAGGTACAGAACGTTTATCAGCTGTTGGGCCCAGCAAGTGGTGTGGTGGTTAAGGCACTGGACTCCCTCATGGCTGACTGTGGTTTGAGTACGAACTTGGCGGCTTGCTTTCTCTCTCTCTTTCTCTGTTTCTGAGTGTGCACATGCCATCTAGAAAATTAAAACATAATAATGATGGTAAATAAAATAAAATAAATAATTATCAGCTGCAGCATGACACCATGAGACATTGATGCCTCCTCCTTGACAGCCAAAGATTCTGGAGGACAGTCACCATCACGGGCTTTTGCCACCAAGTGATACTGTTTTGGAGGCAAACATCATACAGAACTTTTACTTATGGTTAAAGCATATTTGCTGATGTTTTTCCTATTTTTCCACCAGATTTTCTAAGACCTTACCTTACTACCATGATTTGGTTAACCATGGTACTGTTCAAGACCACAACTTTCATTTACTTCAATTACAGGTCCATGCTACATCTAGGATTTTGTAAAGGACTTTTGCAGTAGGTCACAGGTGTCCCAGCAGATGACAACACAGACCAGTGGAGCCAGAAGAGGCTCATGGCTGGCTCAGGTCAAAGGTCATCATGAAGAGATTAGTGAAGAGGAACTAGTCCCTGACATGAGACTGACTTCGAATCCTTTACTAAAAGTAATGTTTCTCGGGACCAGCAGTTGGCATAATGGCTATGTTGTTGGACTCCCATGTAGTTGACCGCGGTTTGAGCCTCAGACCTGGTGGTTTAAACTCACGCCGGGCGCGTGTGCGTGCATGCCCAAGATCCCGAGTGAGTGGAGGAGAAGGGATTGCGGCGTGGCCGCCCCCAGCAGGGTGATTTCTCATTTTCTTTCTCTCTGGCTCTTTCGGGCAAGTGCACACGCCCTATAGCAAAAACCTCTCAAAATAATAATAATGATGATGATGCTTCTCAATTTTTAATGAGCAAACAAAACACCTAGAGATTTTATTAAAGTACAGGCTCTGATTCATTAAGTACCCAGGGGATGCTGATGCTGCTGAACTGTGGACCACACTAAGACATACGTGGTCTGGCCATGTGGTGGGCATGTGCTGTATGGGATGGGGTGGGGTAGGGAGGCACCAGCTAAATCAAATACCATGGGATTCACATTTTTAAGAACACATCTGGGGACCAGCAGATGGCATAATGGTTACATCGCTGAACTCCCACATAGCTGACTGCAGTTCGAGTCCCAGACCCAGAGGCTTGAAACTTATGCCGGCTGCACGTGCGTACATGCCTGCCCAAAATCCCAACAGGAGAATGAAGAAGGTGATTGTGGCATGGCATCTCCCCCAGGGGGTGATTTCTCCTTTCTGTCTCTGTCTTTCCGGCAAGTGATGAGCCCTATAGCAAAAATCCCTCAGAAAAACAGAACGCATCTGACACATAGTAGGGTAATCCTGCCAGGAGCCGTATGTGTGAAGGGTGGAGGAAAACTCATCCTAAGGGAAGAGGAGCCAGGCAGACCAGCTTGTTCTCATAACAAAGGCGCTTACTGAAACAGAAGCCACTCTGACTGTGGCCAGATCGCTGTCATTCAACAGCTCAGCACCCAAGGACTCAGACTTGAGTTTGTGAAAAGTTGAGCAAGTCGGACCATAAAACCAGAGAGCTCAGTTGTCTCTAAAACCTTATGAAAGACACTGCAGGATAAAGCCAAAGTGCTTAGCACCTCAGCCACAGAGGCTAAACAAAGCTTTTACAGAGACCAAAGCCTGGCCGCAGTGAAACATCATGCCATACTGAAAATCAAGACGGATTTCTTTTCTTTTCTTTCTTTCTTTTTTTCCTGAGAGAGATTTTTGCTATAAGGTGCATGCATTCATCAGAGACACAGAGAGAGACAGAGAGTGAGAAAGTGAGAAATCACCCCCTGGAGGGAAGGCCTTTCTCCAGTCTTCTCTTGGGATTTTGGGCATGTATGCACACACATGCGGCAAGAGTGTCAAATCACTGGGCCCAGGACTTGAACCATGGTCGGCCAAGTGGGACTCCAGTGCCTTAACCACTACAATGGTTAACCACCTGCTGGCTCCCATGACTGATTTCTTACAGTTTACTCACTTGCTAATAAGGACAAGTATTAATTATTGAGAACAGCCACTCTAAATAACCCATTATAACTGAGGGCAAATGAACAGTCAAAATATTAATTGATACATTATGTTTAATTGAAACATTAATACTGGAATCAATTATCCTGGCTCTGAGAGATTTCTTCTTTGAAATGCTAATCCGGCTACATATTTATTCATTCAAACACTGAGAACCTCCATGCTAGACTATTTCATCAGGTGCCAGGGACTTAAGGACTGCTAAGCCACGCCACCCCCCTCCCTCCCATCGAGGGAGGACACACTCAGAGAAAACACTCACAGTGAAGAGCCTTGGAGGAGGGGTGCATGCAGGGGTATAGGGAAGCACTAGAAATTACTAGTTCCATTTGGGGCCATAAAAACAGAGCTCCTAGAGGGCCAGTAGGTGGTCTGGTGGTTGAGGCACTAGATCCCACAGAGCGGACTCCACAGTTGAGTCCTGGATCTGGCAGCTTGAAAATCATGTTTGGCATGTGTGTTTGAGTGCCCCAAACCCTGAGAAGAGAATGGAGGAGAAGAGATTGTGCGTGGCCATTCCCCTGAGGGATGCTTTCTCACTCTCTCTCTCTGGTGAACACATTTCCTCCTTAGATAATTTAAAAAAAAAAAAAAAAAAAAAAGAGGGAGGAGTAATTTGTCTGACTAGGATAGTGTCTGTGTAGACAGAACACAGAGTGCATGGAGGGAAGTGATGAAAAATGAAGCTAGTACCATAAACCACTCTGTGTAAGCTGCAGCCATCCAAAAGGACTGTAAGTACTCGTAAGAAAAATGAATCTTACTAGATATCTTGGTGTGCTGCTAAGCAACCATCATTTTTATTTATTTATTTATATTTATTTATTTATTTATTTTTGGAGAGGTTTTCGCTATAGGGTGTGTGTGCTCGCCAGACAGACAGACAGAGACGTAGAGACAGAAAGCGAGAAATCACCCCCCAGAGTGGATGGGCACGACGCAATCCCCCTCCATTCTCCTCTCGGGATCTTGGGCACGCACGCACACACGCCCGGCGTGATTTTTAAGCCACTGGGTCCGGGACGCGAACCACGGTCAACTACATGGGAGTCCAGCGACATAGCCATTACGCTAACTGCTGGTTCCCAGCAACCATCATTTTTAATTTAAGTTCATTTATTTATTTCTTCTAGGAGTGACAGAGACAGAGAGAGAGAGGGGCAGTGCTCCCAGCAGGGTCTGAATGCCTTGAATTATTCCTAGCCTTACCAACTGCAGATCAAAGCACACATATGCCCCTGCACTCAGGCAAGTCTCTGGATGAGAACTCAGAACCTTCTCATGTGGGTCAACTTCACAGAGTGTTGCATTTTACCTCTATGCAACCAGTCCCAAGCAGCCATCATTTTGTTGGGGATTGGGGGGAGTGGAAAGGGCAGAAACAGGGTTAGAAATCATCTCCCAGAGGATGGCTACACTGCAATCTCTTTTCCTCCATTCTCCTCTCAAAATATTGAACACCCACACACACGTGCCCAGCATGATTTTTCAATCCACAGATTTGAGACTTAAACTGCACAGTCAGCCATGTGGGATCCAGCCACCTTAACATCCACGCCACCTGGCTGAACTGTCATTTTGATTCTTAATTGAAACCCCTTATAGACTTTAAGAAAAGGAAGAACATTTTATATTAAAAAGATGCCATCATTTAGAAATTTTAGTACTATAATATTAATCAACAACTAATACACAAATGAAGAAGAAATGTTGTCTGTAGTCGAAGCATCAGGTTCTGTTCCTGGGTCTACCACTAGCCTGATGTTGACCTTAAAAAAAAAAAAAGAAAAGTCACCAAACTTCTCTAGGCTGGTTTTCTCATCACTGAAATGAGTAGATTGATCATGAAATCTAGCTCACTCTCACAACATATGTATCTGTGAGACAAGATCAAGCTTCTCATAGAGCTCAAAATCCAGGCAAGAAGTAGCCATCAGAAATGGCTGTTAGGCATCCATTTACCAAGGATGATGGGAAATCCCCAGGAATTCTTCACATCTCCCCACATCCGCCCCAGCAGCAATGCAGGAAATCGAGTCCACTATCTTCAGCAGACTCAATGGAACCATTTCCTTAATGAAACCCCCCTACAGCCCCATGTGCTAAGCCAGAGACTTTCCTTCCAAGCCCGCTCTCAAATACCCCATTCCTCCTATTTCCTTCCCCTCTCCTATGAAGTCCAGGCATTTAATCAGCAGCATGCAATTTTCAAGACGCCCAAGTGTGTGAGGGATCAACAATGATCCTGGAAAGCATCTGGCGGGAGATCTTGTCATTCCTTGCAAGCCTCTCTAGCAGGCTATGGCCAATGAAGCAGAAGGGACTGTTCTGTCTATTCAACTGCCTAAACCAAATCCAATAGATTTTTTTTCTTTTTGTTTTACTTTTAACCACTCATATTCATAGCAGAATATTTTTACTTAAAAAAGGGGAAAAAAAACCCTATTGTATAATATATTCACTTGCCCTTCCTCCCCTATCCACCATGACACTGAAAGATGATAGCATTCACTTGACATTCAGTATACCCCTAACCACATAGCTGAGTCCAAAACCTGACATCTCTGCTCGCCACTAACACCAGCAGGCTTCTGTTCCGTGATTCTCATACACATCTCAATTTAAAGCACAACCGAAGTTGTTTACTCTATTACTTGTTCTTGTCTTGCTGGTCTCCCCAAGCCAGGGTAAACATCGACTATAATGCTATGTAGATGGCAACAGTTTCTTTAAGGCGGTTATATTTTTTCAGTCAATATAAAACCTTTTTTTTTTACAGCATATTTTCAACTTCTATATCACATATATTCAAGGTAGATTTAGAAATACCTTAATTGTTTTCGGAAAGAATGAAGTAATTATTTTTTTTTAATAAATCACATACATTAAGTTCATTCTTAAACAAGGAGGTTAGGGCCAGCCAGGTGGCATGGTGGTTAAGGCAGCTGGATCTCACACAGCCAATGGTGTAGTTTGAGTCTGGCAACTTGAAAGACACATAGGACACATATGTATATACATCCAAAATCCAAAAAGGAGAATGGAGGAGAAGGGATTGTGGTGTGGTCACCTCCCCAGGGGAGGGGCTGCTTTCTCATTTCTCTCTCTGTCTCTCTCTGGTGAACACATGTGCCCTGTAGCAAGTTAAAAACTAAAAATACAAATATAAATATATGGTTTAGTATCCCTGTTGAAACCTAGAACACTTTTAGAAGAAATTTTTTTTTTTTTATCTTTCCAGGTTTTTGCCATAGGGCACTTGTGCTTGCCAGAGAAAGAGAGAGGGAAAGTGAAAATCATCTCCCATACCCCCCTCAAAGTGATGGCCATGCTATAATCCCTTCTCCTCCATTCTCTCAGGATTTTGGGCACAAAAGCACGCACACTCAACGTAATCTCCAAGCTGCCAGGTCTGGGACTCGAACCACGGTTGGCCGTGTGGGAGGCCATCACCTCAACCACCATGCAACCTGCTGGCACAAAAGCCATTTTTTAAAATCAAGTAAGTGTTCATTTTTAAATATCAATAAATGCATTGGTGTTTAAAATGACTGCTATATTCAGAGTTATGAAGAAAAGTCTACTTCATAGCGTTATATTCTGCTAGTGAAAAAAAAGGTCCAAGGTTGACTACTACTGGCTTGAGCATTTTATACCAGCCCATCTCTTGTAAAACACAGCCCACTAAAGACCCAGTTAATTGGTTGGATGCTTTCTTTTAGAGAAAAATGAAGTACAATGTGATTACTGATAGCCAAGGAAACGACTTCAACCACATGGCTCCAGCATCCTAGGGCTTCTTATCTGTTCTGTACGCAAACATACAGACCGTGGTGGGAGACCTGGTGCTCTGTATTAGTTCTTGAATTTTAGAACTAGAAGAAAACTTTAACAATAAACTATTCTGTGTTTCGCACGTGAAAACAAAAAATCCACTTGGTTATCATTAGAAAAGCAGCTAGATACCCTATTACAGAATTTTCAGCAGGGAAAGAAAAAGAAATGCAACAACATACTCAGAAATAAAGTAAAAATATTTGGAGAACCAGAGCAGGTAGTTACCTACAGTTCACCAGCCACACGACCCATCAGTTGGAACACTACCTGGGCTGCCAAAGGTCCTAAATAATGAACATGTCAAATATGCAAAAAATAAAACCAAAGAATGGTTATGTACCATGAACTTTACTGTAAGAGATTTACTGCAGTCAATCTGAAAATCGGTATCATTTCCATGTACATTTTCATTTGACTTAACACTAAGTGAACATCTCTCACCAAATACACAATTTAGCTATTTCCAATGATTTATGATGAATTGTAAATGTCAGCTGCTCGAGAACTCAAAAATAAAAACAAAAAATATGAGGACAGGAAGAAAAGATCTATGGCTTCCATCAAGGGCGTGGTGCTGGAAAGTAAGGAAAAGACTTAGAGTTGGAGAGAGGACGGGTATCCTTTACAGAGGAAAGGATGGCAACACAGAGAGCTCGGAAAGTACCTCAATGATTGACATCTCCTTACTTCCCGTTACCGTTCTGTACTACCCCTCAGTGCACCAGCACACCTTGCACGTGCACACCCGATGTTAACAACTGTAGCACCTGAAGGAGTGCAGACCTGCTGGTGAGGAAAGCAGACTCCTGATAAATCCACGGGGATAAACGTGGCCTCTTTTTAAAGGGCTCCACTCCCAAGAGATGCATCCTTGGGTCGGTGTGCAAGCCCTGGGGCTGTTAGGAGAGAAGGTAACTGTTCGTTTTACTGTGAGAAGTTTGTTAACCCAATTGAGGAGCCTGGAGTTTACAAGGGCACCTTTTGCAGCCACAAATCTGCACCATGACTGAGCATTCCGTAACCCGTCAGGTAAAGAGGTTCTCACTCTGCCAATCTTAGTCCCTCTCTCGGCTTATCACACGTGGAAAATATCTTTCTTACTCAGAGTTTCAAGATTTCTGCCCGACTTAAGTACATTATAATCTAAAGAAATCACAGGAAGATTCCACTCATGTCCCTGTAAAGCTTTTCACCTATCTAAGGTGCTCCTAATCACAAAGAAACCTTCTCTGAAGTCAACCACGGTTTTGAAACGAGTAAAGATATATGTGTGTAAAGCAGAAACCTAGTAAAATATGCACTTTTCTCTGCACAGTTCTGGATTAAAAGTCATTTACTCAGATTTACCTTTACACAATAGAAGGGTGAACGATTTAAATTCTCTATGCAGTTATTTTACTGCAGGTAACTTTTCTAAACAGAGCCGGTACTTGTGAAATAGAAAACACAGTTTCACTTAGTATGGTTATTTCAGCACTTTCCCCAAAATTGAGTTCCCAATTTTGCCCTGCCTTGGGTTTAGTCTTTCACTAATCTAATTGAATGATTACTTGTTACACAGAAATAGACGGTCTAACTAGTCTTTCTACTAAGAAAGAATATTGCATTGTAACTTTTTAAAAAAATGCAACAAGATTTTTTCTTTTTCCTTCCTTAAAAAAAGGTTTAGACTTCCTGACTGTCCATCCAGGGGATCATTACAATGACTTATTTTATATTAGCTTATTTTATTTCATATTTTACCCTTTCTCAAGATGCTTTAAAGAAAGGCGCTCTGAAATCCAGCTCTCTGTGCCCAGGAGGACAGAACCAAAGGGCTCCGCCGCCACTCAGCTTCGCTGGGCAGAGAGGAAGAGCCAGAAGTTTTAACTCCGCTCGGGCTTTGGCCCCCTGATGGCGGCGGTCTCCACATTAGTCGCTCGAACCTCCGGCCCCGACCGTTCCACTGCCTGTTTCCCAACGCCTGGCAAAGGCTGATTTAGGTGGCGGGTCTCACCGACTCCTCAAATCAAATCTTTTGTCCTGACGCTCCTTTTCTTTGCTCGGAATGTAAAGGTCAGGTTTACTATTCCGAAACTTAACGGTATTTGGGTCCTCGGTTGTCCCCGGTCAGGGTCACAGACCCTGGCAACCTGGGCTGGCCGGCGCACCCCGCGGGCTCTCTGCAGGGGCCCCGCCTGGGAGCTGCGCGCGGCGGGCTCGGGCCCCGCGGTCCGCGCATCTGCGAAGGAGCAGGCGCTGGAGCACTCCCGGGGACCGGCGGGCGGGAGGGCGGGAAGTGGGGCCAGGGAAGCCAGCACTGGCCCTCTTCTGAGACCCGACTGCTCCAAGGCACGCGACCACTTCTAACTTGGTTATTCTTCCCTCTAGTGACGCGAGGTGGTGGCCGGTGCCTACTATCACTAACGCCGGGGCCTCGGGCCATTCCCCCGCAGCATCGCGGACGCTCAGAAGCCTCTATCTACTACCCGCTCCAGAGTTCTTCGAGGACCCGCGCCGGGCCGCCTGGATCAGGCTCTGGGCGCCAGGAAGGTCCAGGTGCAAGATGCTCCCGGGGCCCGTAGCCTAAGGCGGGAGCCCCAACCAGGGAGCGCGCCAGGGGATCGCGACCCTTGCCATAAAGAGGCAGCCCCGAGGCTGACCCAGGCGAAGCGCCGGCGGCGGGTACCTGCAGTGATGCACTGGTTGCGGCCAGCCCTGTTCCTAGGCACCCACT
>NW_006203897.1:1397753-1424605 GCF_000334495.1 Tupaia belangeri chinensis
GGCTGCTCCGAGCCGTCGCCGCCGTCACCGCCGCCGCTGCTGGGGAGGAGCCGCGAGGAGCGTCCACGCTGCGCGCTCCGAGCCTCCTGCGGACCTCGATTAAGGGGAGAGCCGAGGGCGGGGGGGATTTATAATCTTTCCCCAGCCCACTTCCTACCCCGGCACCTCCTTCCAGTGACGTCAAGGGGTCCCCCACCCCTCATCCGCCTCCCCACCTACCCTCTTCTTCCTCCCGGACTCGCTTCCCTACCTCTCCGGAGAGGGGCGGGGGCGCCTAGGTCGGGTGGCCCAAGACAGATCTCGCGTGGGGAGGCGCTGGAGATCCAGGTCCGGCAGCGCAGCCCGGGCAGGTTCAGGGCCTTTGCTCCAAGCCCTCCTGCCCCCGCCCCTCCTCCTGCCCATCGCGTCCAGGAAATCCTCGCAGGCTCCCTCCTCCCGGCTTACTCAGCTCTGGGGGCCGTCCGAAACTGGGGAGGGGACAGGGCTCAAGCTCCACCGCCTGACCCCGGGGGGCGGAAAGTCGGATCCAAGGGAAGCTGGCCGCGCCCCCGCGACGGTGTCCTTGGCACGAAGAGCGAGGCGCAGTCAGGCTCTCTCTCTTCGCCGGCTCTTCCCTGCAGTCCTGCCGCCCCGACCCCCTCCAAATCTGTCCCAAGATGGCCTGGAAGGTGCCAGAAACTCTCCGCTCAAGGCACTGGACCAGGAGCGCCCGAGGGGAGCAGACGCTTGCTTGGCACCTTCGGGAACCTGAGCGAACCGGCTCAGGTCCCGGGGGAGCGCGTCCGTGTGGTTTTCAGCCGCAGGGATGCACCGCCCAAGCCATTTCCTCAACCCCCCTCTTCCTCGCAGCTAAACAAGGAGTAACAATATGGTACCTTTAAACAGCCGAGGCTTGAGACCGCTCCTGCAACTCCTAAGGGCCGAGTACTTGAACTTTATTTCCTAAGTGCTGGAACAAGACCCCTTTTTGGTGGCAGCTTACCGCACGAGATGCGTCTGCTGCTCTTTGCACAGAAGCGGGTGAAATCAACTCGAGACGCTAGATCGTTCGTGATGACACTGATTCCATGTTATTCCGCAATTGTTTCCATGACCTCAAAGGCCGAGTTCGTCCTGGGCACCACGGAGCAGCCCGGTGTTCTTTCTGTAAATACTACAGGGCTGAAAATTAGTTCTAATGGGACCTGCCAGAGGTCATGATAAAGGGACGGTGGTGGCTCCGAAAGGGGACCTGCGACTCTTCCTGAAAGACTGGACTGCGTCCCGGCCGGCGACGTTGGGCAACCTGAAGCCGCCACACCTCTGGGCCGCTCAACAAAGGAGTGGCCCGGCCACCTCCCGCTCCCCGCAGGAAACGCGCGTCCGGGCCCGGAGGGTGGCAGAGACCTCGTGGTTCAGAAGCAAGGAGGGTCGCGCGGCGGCATTGCTCGCCTGCCACCTTCGCCAGCTTTCTGTGTTTCCAGTCCCCCCTCCTGATTTTCCCAGGCTCCTTTTCTCTGCCTCCCGCATACTTGGTCTCTCCAAAACCAGGAGGATCTTCCCGCGGAACTGCGATCCTTTCCCGCTAGTCCGCCAGCCCACGGCAAAGTCTGGGACACTTTCGCAAAGTCCGAGTGTCCATCTGCCGCAGCGCAGAGCTGTTTGTCATTCTCACACCCTTTTCCAAGGAGAAGTTAGCGTCACCTTCTTTCTGGAGCACCCAAAGCGACCAGGCATTGTATGAGGGAATCTTGATGGAAATGCATCTTTTTAGGGGCTTAGAATCTGGTTAGGAGGTTTCCGTATAAACAGGCCATGACAAGGCGGCACTAGATCACAGTGCTAGAACAGTGTGGGAACACCCTGGGCCAGAGAAGAAAAAAAAAAAAAACATCTACTGGGAACAGTAGGGCAGGGCTTCTCAGGAGAGACACCTGAAACTGGGGGAAAGTGGTCGGTCATACATTATACAACAGCTTCATTTAATACGTACCTTTCAAACGTCATGTAGATTAAAACACACACACACACACACACACACACACACAGAAATGACACTTCTCAAACGTGCTGGCAGAAATCAATCTACATGAAGTCTGGGAAGCCAGAATAGGTATTTGCCAGACCACTGGTACAATCTTTCTAGTTTAATAAAACTAATATATTGCTCTATTACTTAAGGTTAATAGAATCGTGGTCAAATCTTAGATTTATATGAAAACCCTGATGCAGTAAGTGGAGTCCTCCCCAAATTTCCCGACCGTGCTTTTAAAAAGGTGCAAACTTTTATAGCTGGCATTTTCTTTACTGCCATCAGGAATGCTACAAATCGTCACAAGGTTTTGTCTTGATTTGCCTTTAGCCTGCATAGGGGAATAAAGGTATAACTGTCAACCTCCTGCAGAAGAGAGTACCTTTGAATGAAAATGATCTACATCACTTCTCCAACTCAATCACCAATGAAAGAGGTCTCATAGATAATACTGATGGAAAAGCTCAAATTCAATGTGGCTTGTGGGTATAAAAAGCTATTGAAACAGACTATCTGCTTGCTTCCCGCTCATGTACAAAAGAACATTTCATCTCCTGTTTGGTTAGCAAAAACCAGACACTCTCTCTTGTTATCAGCTACGTACATTCTCTTGAGGTTTCTTTCTCGCCCCTATTCAGAAGCATTATTACACTATTGGTAAATCCAACAGCTTTCAAATTCAAGACTGGATAAGAGTGTTGGCGCATCTGTGTAAGAGACAGGAGGAATCCCGGCCTTATCTTCCTACAAAGGACCGAAGGACAGAACATGGAGCTGCTCAGCCTGCTGTCACCTGAGGCTGCACCGGGAACTTCCCCATGTGAGTTAAATACCTGGATACAAAAGAAAATATATACTCCATAATTAGGCTGTGTATAGAATAAGAAACAAATGATCTTCTAAACCCCCTTTGGTATATGAAAAAAATCTTCACATTGTAGTGCAGGCCCCTTGGTCTCAGAAGCACCATAGCCAAATCTCTTATAGGAAGTTCTGCTGAGTCCACCAGGCAGGCACATTATGGCTTTACTTAGCAGATGTTAAATAAGTCCATTGGCTCAGAAGCCCAGCTTACGGCCACCTACTATTGTGGCTGAACATTTTGTCACGTTCAACGAACATGAACAACTGGTATGAGCATTAAAAGCCATTACATTCATGTCCTGAGCCAATTCATGGATTTCCTTTATTTTTCTTTAAAGGTTTTTGCCATAGGGTACATGCGCTCACTGGAGAGAGACAGAGACAATGAAAGGGAAAGTGAGAAATCATCCTCTGGGGGAGATGGCCACACTGCAATCCCTTCTCCTCCATTCTCCTCCTGGGATCTTGGGCATACATGCACACATGACTGGTGTGATTTTTCAAGCCACCAGGTCCAGGACTTGAACTGTGGTAGGCCTTGTGGAAGTCCAGCAACATAGCCACTGTGCCATCTGCTGGCCTCCATGGACTTCTTTTATAACATCCTTTTCAATTGTATTGAACACTCAAATCCTGAGTATCTCATCTGCAGAAACATTGGTAAGCTGGAACCTTTTAAGGGGAGCTTAAAGAATTTTCTTTAACACATTATTTGAGGAATGACAAAAGGATCAGGGACATTGAGACTGGAGAGAAGATGCCAGGTACAGGTGGTGTGTGTGTGTGTGTGTGTGTACGATTTGGGGGGAGGGGGATTGAGTCTTGCTATGTCAACATCCTCCTGTCTCAGACTCTGGAATAGCTAGAACCACACGCACACACCACCATGCCTGGCTCTTTCAGACAGTACCTTGCAATGTTGCCCACACGAACTGTGAGCTCACCATTCTCCTACCTTGGCCTTCTGAGTAGTTGGGACCGCAGGGTGCACCGCCACACTCGGCATTAGGAGATGTTTTAAAAAACACAGCAGAATTATGATTTCCCTCCTCTAGAATAGGTTGCTCTTCCAGGCAGAGAGAAAGCCTGTGGGAATGCACAGGTAAACGTGTAAGGAAAAGTAGTGCAGATGGGTGGAGTAGTGAAGGGGAAGGAGACACCAGGAAAGCCACTTTTGGAGTTGTGGGCAGGGCCACCGAACACAAGCACGGCACCTGCAGTTGATGGTCTTCCTCAAGTCATGGGCCATGGACATCGTCGCCCCTCCTGTTCCTGAGACACATGCTTCCCTCCACTCCTGATACCATTTCCCTCACGTAGGCTGCTGCTGCTGCTGTTTATAACGTCTTTGGGGATTTATTTGAAACTCTGGCTGCTTTTTGAAGCTGGGTGCCCAGCTCTGGACTTCTGGTTTACCCTGCTCCTCCTACTCCCAGGAGTTGTAACAGATACTTCTCTGGCTGCAACCAGAGATCAAAGGAGCCTTTTCTGTTGGCGGCATCATTGTCCTTTGGACTCTCATGGAACTTACTCGTGGCTAAAACCCTAGAAGCTTTTTCAAAAGGGCTTTCGATATACAGCCATGGCTTTGATGACGCGTGTCGCAGACTGTACACGCTCTGATTAAACTGCTCGGTTGATTTGGTCCATCTTTCTGGCCTATGGGAATCCTTTGGTTCTCTAATTCTGCCATTCAGTGGATTTTCTATACTCCTACATCCAATTATCCGCAAACATGATAAATGTACCTTTGGAATCACCATCAGAATCACTACGTGTCACAGGGCAGAGTGAGTGAATGAATGAAAGTAGAGATCTGTGGAGGTGGAGGTTGAGTCAACCAAGGAAAGACTCAAATTCTTCCTTTGTGTCACTATCTCTAGATGCATGTTCGCCACAGGAAGCTGCACACGAACTCACTAACATCTACCGTGTCATTGCCTAGGCATAACTGATGGTCCTCGCAACAGCAGGCAAGACAGGTTTTACTCAAGGCATTCTAGGAAAGTGAAAAGAAAATGAAAGTCCAGGTTGAGATACATAGAGAAGCATGAAGTGGCAGAAAGGCCAAAACAGAGAAATGACTAACACCTAGGCCCAAGAAGTCGACTAAGCGAACCTAAATAAATAGATTCATTATAATTAGCTATCTTGCATAAGGTCAATTTTATCTTGCCACATAACTACCAGCGATGGACTTTTCTCCTTATTCTTTTTTCATGCTATATAACTTTTCATATACTCTGTTAGTTATAAAATACAGGTTTTAAAAAGACACAAACAAGGGGCCTGAGGATGAATCATAGTTCCATCACCCAGCATGGCCACTGTGATCACTTGGACATATTTCATTCTGGTCTTTTTTCATTCAGTCCTTTTATTTTTTCATGTTTCTAAACGGCTTTTATAACTATTATAGCTAGTAGCTGCAAAGTATTACCCTACTGGTAGGTATTCTAGTTTCTGCATTACAAATAATTCCAAAATAATTTTAGTTTGATATTGAAATGGGATGCGCATGTGCAAAAACACACACACACAATATTCTTGACTCACTTAGAACTTCCCTCAACTTAGCCCAATAGTGCCCTGGTTAAGCAATCAGAAGGAAATGGTTTGTGTCAGTTTGCATGATCCAGGAGATGCACTTTTTCAAACAGTATATGTGTGTGTGTGTGTGTGTGTGTGTGTATTTTTTTGGAGAGGATTTTGCTAGATGGCACGTGTGCTTGCCAAAAAGACAGAGAGAGACAGAGAGACAGAAAGTGAGAAGTCGCCCCCCAGGGGAGATGGCCATGCCGCAATCCCTTCTCCTCCATTCTCCTCTCGGGATCTTAGGCACACATGCACATGTGCCCGGCGTGAGTTTAAGCCACCGGGTCTGGGACTCAAACCATGGTTGACTACATGGGAGTTCAGTGACATAGCCATTACGCTAACTGCTAGTCCCAAACACTAAATATTTTTTGAGCACACACCCATACATAGAACTGTGGTAATCCAATTGAAAATGATAACATAGAAGATATAAATTTGCCCTGGAAGACCTGACAATATATTTGAGAAGACCAGATTTACGTAAAACACTACAAAACAATTCTAAGGCAACTAAAAACTAAAACAAGATAAGGTTATGGGAGCTGAAAGGAATTAGTAGTTGCTAAGTCAGGAAATGGTTTTGAAAGTAGTAACATATATATCCTCAGAGAGAGAAAAGCATTCTGGGAAGAAGGAAAACGGGATAAAACCTGTGAAAGATGGGAAGAAAAGTGGGGGCAGGCAGAAGATTCCAACTGAAGATAGAGGATGCCAAAGAACAAGGAGGTGATGGCTGAGTACGTAAAGTTGAGGGGCCTTTAATACTCGGTAGATCCATTTAAATGTTTTATCCTGTCAATACTAGAAAGGGATGGCCTTAGGGTGATAGACTGGTGGACAGTGGATTAAAGGGAAATGACACTGAAGGAAAGGAATAAGCTATTCATAAATACATCTATTAAGAGATGATAGGATAGGACTGGCCTTATTATGGGAAGGAGAGTGCACAGTGTCTCTGGTTAGCATTTCAGAGATGGGATGCTTAGAGATAACTTAGGGATCAAAACGTGAGAGAAGGAAAAGTCTAGGAAAACGGCAAGTTTCCCTGTAGGACTCAGAAAGCTGAGTATTGCCTGAGAGAGTGTTGAGGTCACTGGGGACAGGAAAAGAGAGGACTGGGATCAGTCATGGTAGGGAAAATGGGCAGCCGAAAACAACCCACTTGAGACCAGCAGTTAGCGTACTGGCTATGTCCCTGGACGCCTACGTAGTCGACTGCATTTCGTGTCCCGGACCCGGTGGCTTAAAACTCACGCTGGGCACGTGCGCGTGCGTGCCCAAGATCCCGAGAGGAGACTGGAGGAGAAGGGATTGCGGTGTGGCCATCCTCCCAAGGGGCGATTTCTTGCTTTCTGTCTCTTGGTCTTTCTGGTGAGTGCACGTGCTCTATAGCAAAAACCTCTCTGAAAAAAAGAAAAAAAAAAGTTTTATTTTCCTGTTGAACAGAGGCAGAGTTTAAAGGGATAGGATGGCTCAGGTACAAACAAAAAACTGGACGCACGCCGATAGTGCTATACCCTAACTCTAGGCTGATAATAGTGTGTCTCTGGTCCAGACACAATGGCCTACCAGTAGAGTTCTGTTACATGGTGGCTGAGGGCACATGGCAAGCCCAAGTTTGCTCTCTAGCCCAACCTGAGCAGGCCTGGCACAGTGGCACAATCTAGAGTCCTAGCGACCTGAGCAGCTGGGCAGGAGGATGGCATCAAAAAATAGCACCCCCAACCCACATATGTTGTCACTTATATGGGAGGCAGCCTGAGTTCTGTGTCATGGCCGGGCTCCGGCTAGGAGGTTTTAGTAAAAGCTGTGATTTCAATTGCCACCTCTGAGTAAGGAGGGGTGACTAGCAGAGTTTTCTATCTTCAGTCTTCCTTCTTCCAAAGTTCCCCTAACTCCAGACACACCCTCAGGGCAGGTCTGCTGGCGACTTCAGTGGAAGACTAGCCCTTTCCTTCCTGTGCCTCTCCCGGTTCCTCCCACACGCACGTTTCATGAGTCGCAGCAGCAGCGGCAGCAGCAGAGGCATGGCGGTCAGTCCTGGAAGAGCTCATCCACACTGCCCCAGAACATGGACCCGCTGGGCCCACCCTCAGCCGACATGCAGCTACACGGCCCTGGAGCATCTAAACCATCCTTGGGTGCCAAATCTGGCATTTGTGATGGAGTTAGATCTCCAAACTCTCCTTACCCTACCGTGGAGGGAAATATAGAGGGGACTAAGTGTCTTTAGACTTTTTTGATTTATTTTTTTTGAGAGGTTTTCGCTATAGGGCATGTGCGCTCGCCAGACAGAGAGAGAGACATAGAGACAGAAAGCGAGAAATCACCCCACAGGGGAGATGGCCACGCCGCAATCCCTTCTCCTCCGTTCTCCTCTTGGGATCTTGGGCATGCACGCACACTTGCCCGGCATGAGTTCTAAGTCACCGGGTCCGGGATGCGAACCGCGAACGACTATGTGGGAATCCAGCGACATAGCCATCATGCCAAATACTGGTTCCCAAAAAGTCTTTGTTTTAAGTCAATCATTTTTTTTTTTTTGAAGAGGTTTTTGCTGTAGGCGCGTGAGCTCATCAGACAGACAGAGAGACAGAGATAGAAAGCGAGAAATGACCCACCACGGGGATGACCACACCACAATCCCTTCACCTCCATCTCCTCTCGGGATCTTGGGCACGCACACACAAGTGCCTGGCGTGAGTTTAAGCCACCGGGTCTGGGACTCGAACCTCAGTTGACTACGTGGAACTCTAGCGACATAGCCGTTACACTAACTGCGGTCCCTTTTTAAACTTTTCTATTGAAAAAAATATTGCTACATTAAATCAAGTTCGAGGAGAGTTGAGGCCTTCAGAAGAAGATTCCTCATGGCTCCTGGTAACTAGTCATTGCAGGGGACAGGAAAAATGAAGATTTTCTACCGATAATTCAGCCTCCGGCAAACGTAGCTAGCATGGCCAGAGAACTGAGGCTTTCAGAAGAAGATTCCTCATGGCTCCTGGTAACTAGTCATTGCAGGGGACAGGAAAAATGAAGGTTTTCTACCGATAATTCAACCTCCAGCCAACAAAGCTAGAGTGGCTGGAGAATTGAGGCCTTTAGAATAAGATTCCTCATGGCTCCTGGTAACTAGTCATTGCAGGGGACAGGAAAAATGAAGACTTTCCACCGATAATTAAGCCTCCTACAAACAAACCTAGCGAAGCAGGAGAGTGAAGGCCTTTAGAAGAAGATTTCTGGTAGCTCCTGGTAACTAGTCATTGCAGGGGATAGGAAAAATGAAGATTTTTCTACCGATAATTCAGCCTCCTTCAAACAAAGCTAGAGTGGCAGGAGAGTTGAGGCCTTTAGAATAAGATTCCTGGTGGATCCTGGTAATTAGTCATTGAAGGGGATAGGAAAAATGAAGATTTTCTACCGATAATTCAGCCTCCTGCAAACAAAGCTAGTGTGGCAGGAGAGTTGAGGCCTTCAGAAGAAGATTCCTCATGGCTCCTGGTACCTTGTCATTGCAGGGGACAGGAAAAATGACAATTTTCTACCGATAATTCAGCCTCCAGCAAAGAAAGCCAGAGTAGCTGGAGAGTTGAGGCCTTTAGAAGAAGATTCCTCATGGGTCATGGTAACTAATAATTGCAGGGAACAGGAAAAATGAAGACTTTCCACCGATAATTCAGCCTCAGGCAAACAAACCTAGTGGGGCAGGAGAGTTAAGGCCTTCAGAAGAAGTTTCCTCATAGCTCCGGGTAACTAGCCATTGCAGGGGACAGGAAAAATGAAGAATTTCTACCAATAGTTCAGCATCTAGCAAGCAAAGCTAGCATGACAGGAGAGTTGAGGCCTTCAGAAGAAGATTCCTCATGGTTCCTGGTAACTAGTCATTGCAGGGGACAGGAAAAATAAAAATTTAATACGAATAATTTAGCTTCCAGCAAACAAAGCTAGCGTGGTAAGGAGACCCTCTGGCCTTCTATCTGTCTCTGTGCCTCTGTCTTTGTCTCTCTCTGCTTCTGTCCTCTCATTTGTCTGTTATTTTTCCTTTTTACTTTTTTATTAAAGGTAAAGTTTTTCTCTTGCTCCCAGCTCCACCTTTTGTTTTGTTAATACTCCCCTCTAGTCCTTCTGCCCAGGCAGAAGAGTTGAGGCCATTGCAGGGGACAGGAAAAATGAAGACTTTCCACCGATAATTCAGCCTCCTGCAAACAAACCTAGCAAAGCAGGAGAGTGGAGGCCTTTAGAAGAAGATTTCTGGTAGCTCCTGGTAACTAGTCATTGCAGGGGACAGGAAAAATGAAGATTTTTCTACTGATAATTCAGCCTCCTTCAAACAAAACTAGAGTGGCAGGAGAGTTGAGGCCTTTAGAATAAGATTCCTGGTGGATCCTGGTAATTAGTCATTGAAGGGGATAGGAAAAAAGAAGATTTTCTACCGATAATTCAGCCTCCAGCCAACAAAGCTACAGTGGCTGGAGAGGTGAGGCCTTTAGAAGAAGATTCCTCATGGCTCCTGGTAACTAGTCATTTCAGGGGACAGGAGAAAGGAAGATTTTCTAACGATAATTTAGCCACCTGCAAACAAAGCTAGCGTGGCAGGAGAGTTGAGGCCTTCAGAAAAAGATTTCCGATAGCTTCTGGTAACTAGTCATTGCAAGGGACAGGAAAAATGATTTTCTACCGATAATTCAGTCTCCTACAAAAAAAAGCTAGTGTGGCAGGAAAGTTGAGGCCTTTAGAATAAAATTCCTGATGGCCTGGTAACTAGTCATTGAAGGGGAAAGGAAAAATGAAGATTTTCTACCGATAATTCAGCCTCCAGCCAACTAAGCAAGAGTGGCTGAAGAGTTGAGGCCTTTAGAAGAAGATTCCTCATGGGTCATGGTAACTAGTCATTGCAGGGGACAAAAAAATGAAGATTTTTCCACCGATAATTCAGCCTCCAGCAAACAGACCTAGCGTGGCAGGAGAGTTGAGGCCTTCAGAAGAAGATTCCTCATGGGTCCTGGTGACTAATCAATGCAGGGGACAGGAAAAATGAAGATTTTCTACCAATAATTCAGCCTCCAGCAAACAAAGCTACCATAGCAGGACAGTTGAGGCCTTCAGAAGAAGATTCCTCATGGGTCCTGGTGACTAATCAATGCAGGGGACAGGAAAAATGAAGACTTTCCACCGATAATTCAGCCTCCAGCAAACAGACCTAGCGTGGCAGGAGAGTTGAGGCTTTCAGAAGAAGTTTCCTCATGGCTCCGGGTAACTAGTCATTGCAGGGGACAGGAAAAATGAAGAATTTCTAATGATAGTTCAGCCTCTAGCAAACAAAGCTAGCATGACAAGAGACTTGAGGCCTTCAGAAGAAGATTCCTCATGGCTCCTGATAACTAGTCATTGCAGGGGACAGGAAAAATGAGATTTTCTACCAATATTTCAGCCTCCAGCAAACAAAGCTAGCGTGGTAGGGAGCCCCTCTGGCCTTCTATCTGTCTCTGTGTCTCTGTCTTTGTCTCTCTCTGCTTCTGTCCTCTCATTTTTCTATAATTTTTCCTTTTTAAGTTTTTTTTAAAGGTAAAGTTTTTCTCTTGATCCCAGCTCCACCTTTCGTTTTGTTAATAATCCTCTCTAGTCCTTCAGCCCAGGGAGAAGAGTTGAGGCCTTCAGAAGAAGATTCCTCATGGCTCCTGGTAACTAGTCATTGCAGAAAACAGGAAAAATGAAGAATTTCTACCGATAGTTAAGCCTCCAGCAAACAAAGGTAGCATGACAGGAGAGTTGAGGCCTTCAGAAGAAGATTCCTGATGGCTCCTGGTAACTAGTCATTGCAGGGGACAGGAAAAATAAAAATTATCTACCAATAATTCAGCTACCAGCAAACACAGCTAGCGTGGTAGGGAGCCCCTCTGGCTTTCTATCTGTCTCTGTGCCTCTGTCTTTGTCTCTCTCTGCTTCTGTCCTCTCATTTTTGTGCAATTTTTCCTTTTTACATTTTTTTAAAGGTTAAGTTTTTGTCTTGCTCCCAGCTCCACCTTTTGTTTCATTAATAATCCTCTCTAGTCCTTCTGCCCAGGCAGAAGAGTTGAGGCCTTTAGGAGAAGATTCCTCATGGCTCCTGGTAACTAGTCATTGCAGGGGACAGGAAAAATGAATATTTTCTACCGATAATTCAGCCTCCTACAAACAAAGCTAGTGTGGCAGGAGACTTGAGGCCTTTAGAATAAGATTCATCATGGCTCCTGATAACTACTCATTGCAAAGGGACAGGAAAAATGAAGACTTTCTACTGATAATTCAGCCTCCAGTAAACAAAGCTAGTGTGGCAGGACAGTTGAGGCCTTCAGAAGAAGATCCCTCATGGTTCCTGGTAACTAGTCATTGAAGGTGACATGAAAAATGAAGATTATCTCCCGATAATTCAGCCTCCAGCAAACAAAGCTAGCGTGGTAGGGAGCCCCTCTGGCTTTCTATCTGTCTCTGTGTCTCTGTCTTTGTCTCTCTCTGCTTCTGTCCTCTCATTTTTCTGTAATTTTTCCTTTTTAAGGTTTTTTTAAAGGTAAAGTTTTTCTCTTGCTCCCAGCTCCAACTTTTGTTTTGTTAATACTCCCCTCTAGTCCTTCCGACCAGGCAGAAGAGTTGAGGCCTTCAGAAGAAGATTCCTCATGGCTCCTAGTAACTAGTCATTGCAGGAGACAGGAAAAATGAATATTTTCTACCAATAATTCAGCCTCTTGCAAACAAAGCTAGCATGGCAAGAGAGTTGAGACCTTTAGAATAAGATTCCTCATGGCTCCTGGTAACTAGTCATTGCAGGGGACAGGAAAAATGACGATTTTCTACCGATATTTTAGCCTCCAGCAAAGAAAGCCAGAGTGGCTGGAGAGTTGAGGCCTTTAGAAGAAGATTCCTCATGGGTCATGGTAACTACTCATTGCAGGGGACAGGAAAAACAAAGAATTTCTACCGATAGTTCAGCCTCTAGCAAACAAAGCTAGCATGACAGGAGAGTTGAGGCCTTCAGAAGAAGATTCCTCATGGTTCCTGGTAACTAGTCATTGCAGGGGACAGGAAAAACAAAGAATTTCTACCGATAGTTCAGCCTCTAGCAAACAAAGCTAGCATGACAGGAGAGTTGAGGCCTTCAGAAGAAGATTCCTCATGGTTCCTGGTAACTAGTCATTGCAGGGGACAAGAAAAATAAAAATTTTTTTACCAATAATTCAGCCTCCAGCAAACAAAGCTAGAGTGGCTAGAGAGTTGAGGCCTTTAGAAGAAGATTCCTCATGGGTCATGGTAACTAGTCATTGAAGGGGACAGGAAAAATGAAGATTTTCCACCGATAATTAAGCCTCCAGCAAACAAAGCTAGCGTGACAGGAGAGTTGAGGCCTTTAGAAGAAGATTCCTCATGGCTCCTGGTAACTAGTCATTGCAGGCGACAGGAAAACTGAAGATTTTCTACCAATAATTCAGCCTCCAGCAAACAAAGCTAACGTGGCAGGAAAGTTGAGGCCTTCAGAAGAAGATTCCTCATGGCTCCTGGTACCTTGTCATTGTAGGGGACAGGAAAAATGAAGATTTTCTACCGATAATTCAGCCTCCAGCAAACAAACGTAGCGTGGCAGGAGAGTTGAGGCTTTCAGAAGAAGTTTCCTCATGGCTCCGGGTAACTAGTCATTGCAGGGGACAGGAAAAATGAAGAATTTCTACCAATAATCCAGCCTCCAGCAAACGAAGCTAGCGTGGTAGGGAGCCCCTCTGGCCTTCTGTCTCTGTGCCTTTGTCTTTGTCTCTCTCTGCTTCTGTCCTCTCATATTTCTGTAATTATTTCTTTTTACGGTTTTTTTAAAGGTAAAGTTTTTCTCTTGCTCCCAGCTCCAACTTTTATTTTGTTTATAATCCCCTCTAGTCCTTCCGCCCATGCAGGAGAGTTGAGGCCTTCAGAAGAAGATTCCTCATGTCTCCTGGTAACTAGTCATTGTAGGGGAAAGGAAAAATGAATCTTTACTACTGATCATTCAGCCTCCTGTAAACTAAGCTAACGTGGCAGGAGAGTTGAGGCCTTTAGAATAAGATTCCTCATGGCTCCTGGTAACTAGTCATGGCAGGGGACAGGAAAAATGAAGATTTTCTACCAATAATTCAGCTTCCAGCAAACAAAGCTAGCGTGGCAGGACAGTTGAGGCCTTCAGAAGAAGTTTCCTCATGGGTCCTGGTGACTAATCATTGCAGTTGACAGGAAAAATGAAGATTTTCTACCAATAATTCAGCCTCCAGCAAACAAAGCTAGCATGGTAGGGAGCCCCTCTGGCTTTCTATCTGTCTCTGTGACTCTGTCTTTGTCTCTCTGCTTCTGTCCTCTCATTTTTCTGTAATTTTTCCTTTTTCCTTTTTTTTTTTAAAGGTAATGTTTTTCTCTTGCTCCCAGCTCCACCTTTTGTTTTGTTAATATTCCCCTCTGTTCCTTCTACCCATGCAGGAGAGTTGAGGCCTTCAGAAGAAGATTACTCATGGCTCCTTGTAACTAGTCATTGCAGGGGACAGGAAAAATGAAGATTTTCTACCGATAATTCAGCCTCCAGCAAAGAAAGCTAGTGTGGTAGGGAGCTCCTCTGGCCTTCTATCTGTCTCTGTGCCTCTGTCTTTTTCTCTCTCTGCTTCTATCCTCTCATTTTTTTTTTTTGTAATATTTCCTTTTTACTCTTTTTTTTAAAAGATAAATTTTTCTCTTGCTCCCAGCTCCACCTTTTGTTTTGTTAATAATCGCGTCTGGTCCTTAAGCCCAGGCAGGAGAGTTTAGGCCTTCAGAAGATTCCTCATGGCTCCTGGTAACTAGTCACTGCAGGGGACAGGAAAAATGAAGATTTTCTACCAATAATTCAGTGTGCAGCAAACAAAGCTCGCGTGGTAGGGAGCCTCTCTGCGTGCCGCATAGTTTTCTATTTTTTGGGTTTTTAATCTTTGTTGTTGTTGTTTTAAGGAAATCAATAATTAAAATTTTTTTTGTCCTTTTTTCTCTTTCTTTGTTGTTTCTCTCTCTCTCTTTCATTTTCTTTTTTCTTTTCTCTCCACTCTTCAATATCCATTCTATGTGTTTCTAGATGGATCTAAGGGCACTGTAGCTAAACATTGAAATACTATTAGGGTTAACATATTCCTCAATATCTACTGAATCTTCTGCACCAGCGATCACAACAGAAGGGCACAATGATTCTCGATCACTTCTTTCTGCTTGTTCCTGAACACTGTGATTGAACTTCAAGAATTCGAAAGAAACACACCATTCATCAGATGACAAGAAATCACCACATGACCACAAGCAATATGGGAAAGCAAGAAAATACCTCTCCTCCAAGGGAAAAGAATAACTCCTCTTTATCCACAAGCAGTTCAATGCAAATCATGGAAATGTCTGATAAAGTATTTAGAACATTCATTATGGTGAAGCTAACTGAGATCGAAGAGAAGAGAGACAATGAACTGCTAAAGAGAAAGAAGAAAGAAGTTGACGAGTTCCAGGAGGTGAGGAAATTCTTGCAAGATCTAAAAGAGGAATTACACACTTTAAAAAAGAATCAAAGAGACCTATTAGAGATGAAGGCTATAATACAGGAAGTCAAAATCTCCCTTGAAAGTATTAAAAGCAGACTAGATCATACAGAAAATAGAATCTCAGATGCAGAAGAGAAAATTGCTGGCCTAGAAAAATCCACTATGAAGACTGAGAAGATGGCACAAAAATTTGAGAATAATATGCAAGAAGTACTAGATACCATCAAACGTCCAAATATCCGGATAATTGACATTCCAGAAGGTGAAGAGACCCATAAGGACATTGCAAATCTATTCCATGAAATCCTGCAAGAAAACTTTCCAAACCTAGAGAGACATTCAAAGATCCAGTCCCAAGAAATACAAAGGACCCCAAATAGAATGAACCCAAGAAGATCTTCTCCAAGACACATTTTAGCCAGGTTGACCAAAACCACAGACAAAGACAAGATACTAAGATTGGCAAGAGAAAAACATCAAGTTACCTACAAAGGAAAGTAATTAAAAAATAAATTTTAAAAATAACATGTCCTCTTAATTTTTACATAGAAATTTGTATGTGTAACTGCTTACTGTCAATGTCAATATATAGAGGATTTCTAAAATTTAACAAAACTGTGTATTATGAAGAAACTGTGAATGTATTTCAGAAACTTTTTGGACCAAAATAAACTGATATTTCAATTTTTTGCAAAATTTTGAAGTCCCCTAATATGCAAAATCATCAGTATTTATATAAATATGTGTATACTGAGCTATATATTTTTAAAAGTATTTGAGGAAGCCTATGTTATTAAAAAGAAATGGGTAAGATGTACATATATAAAGATTGGCTTTAGCATTCCACTCTTGATAATAAGTATCACATAATTCAGTAAACTTTCCTACTGAGAAAATTAAAAGTCCTAGACAAATATGAGGGGACTTCAAAAAGCTTTTGGTGCAACGAAATTTTTGGAATGTATACATAATTTTTTTTATTAATACACATTTTATGTGAACCTTTTTAAGACTGAGGTGAAAGAGGAAAGCTTGAGATTTAGAACATTATTACTCTTTAAGGTGTTTTATGAGTCTAATTCTAGTTACTAAGGAGCTGAGTTTTAGAACTAAGTATTAAACAGAAAATAATGACCTCACATAATATTTAACTTAAGCAGTTATTCTATTTTTTTTGAGAGATTTTCACTATAGGATGCATGCACTCGCCAGACAGAGAGAGACATAGAGACAGAAAGCGAGAAATCACCCCCCCAGGGGGGATGGCCACGCCGCAATCCCTTCTCCCCCATTCTCCTCCCAGGATCTTGGGCACGCACGCACACGTGCCCGGTGTAAGTTTTAAGCCACCGAGTCCAGGGAGCGAACCGCAGTCGACTACGTGGGAGGCCAGCGACATAGCCATTACGCTAACTGCTGGTTCCCAGCTAGGTGCTACTTTACAGGATGCCTAAAGTTAGACTTGTGTTCATGGAAATGTATATGTCAGCTGTGTTTGCTATGAAAACATTTAGATTAATTAAGATCTTCAGTAATTCAATAAAAATGGGGGGGAAACAGTACAGAAAGTAAACATAGATACCAGAGACAATGTGGGAAGATAGTGGGAGATGACAGAGGGTAAGAGAGAGGGAATCAAGGATGGAGGGGGGGGAGCAAAACATACAGGAAGCAAGAAATGGAAAATTATTTGTTGACAATAACATGTATGTTGATGTGCTTGATTGAGACAATATACAGTGTACTCTGGATGGAAAATCTCATTTTGTATGCTGTAATCATGTACAGTGAATGAATGTAAACAAATAAATTTAAATAAAAATAAATAAATAAATAAATAAAGTTCTAGATAAAATGAGGACATTGCTTCCAATTATCATTCTAAGGCCCAATGTCATGAGCTGTTTTTCACTGATTTTCAGAGTGTAAAATAGCTTTGTTTCTATCATTCCCATAATAAAAGTGTCCACAGAACACCTGTATAATACAGAAATCACTGTGTCTATATTTGAGTATACCTCCTGTATACTCCTGTACGTGAGAGAAAAAGTTAATCTCAAGATATGACAGTTTACAAATTTTTATCTATTTCTTCCATGAGAGAGTAAAAGAGAGAGACAATATCCCCAACAGGGTTCTGTGGCCTCGATTCACCTGCAGCCTCAATCAGCCAGGCTCTTAGGATGCATGTTCTCAGCATACTTAAAGAGGTCTTTGGATTTGAACCTGGAACCTTCCCTTATCTGTCAGCCTCACAGAGACTGTTTTACTGCTGCACCCCTAAATTTTGTTTTCAGACATGAAATACATTCATGTCTGAAGCATTGAGTCAGATATTGGTGAAGGGCTATTTTTTTTTTTTTTTTTTTTTGCTAAAATTTAAAACCCAGCCAAACAATAATTTATTATAAAAAAACCCAAAAAACCTTTTCTCATATACTGCAGTAGTTTCAGATAAAATGATATGTCTGAGATTTCCTTCAAAATGGTCTAAGAGGAGAAAAAAATGAAACAAAGGCCATGTGTTGATAATGGTGAAGCTGGGCCATGACTGTGTGTGTGTGTGTGTGTGTGTGTGTGTGTGTGTGTGTGTGTGTATTTCTTATGTATACGTTTAACAACTTTCTTAATAAAACACATTTTTCTTTTTTAGTCTAAATCTGAAAGTGTAGACCATAATTTCAAAGTAAATTTTAGGATCTGAACCTGAGGCTAGAGATAAAAAGAGGAACAATGCATCTTACCTAATGGCCAGGCTTCAGCCTGACAGTCCAGAAGACGTGTGCCCCCCACGAGTTTCCAGCACATCTAGTGTTGGTCTGATGAGGAGACACAGAACAATCACTAGCCGAAACTACTTAGAGTGTTACAAACCCACTCCATATGAAACGTCCTACAGTGTCAAGTAGCACAGACAAACAAGACCCAAGAACACAACCGGAGAAACAGGACAGGTGTTGCAGTTTGGATGTCCCCTGCAGGTTCATGTGCTTAGTTGTACTGTAAAGGTGTTGAGTGAAAAATGAATCCTTCTATTGTATCCCAGAGTGGGGCCTTTAGGAGAATGGAGGGGAAGGGATTGCAGCATGATCATCCCCCTTGGGGGTGTTTTCTTATTTTTCTTCTCTCTCTCTCCCTCTGTCTTTGCAAGACTGGGTTAGACCAATCAGAATGATTGCCTGCAACACACACACACACACACACACACACACACACACACTGGTCAGGGCACTTCCCCTCCGGAACAAAGGCTCTTCTTACCCCTCCTGCCAATCGGAACAAGGTCAGGAACCTATTAGCAGTCAAGAGGTAGACAGAGTATCTTTTTTTTTCTTTTTTCTTTTATTAAATTTATTTATTTACATTCATTCTCTGTACATCATTACAGCATAAAAAGTGAGATTTTTCCATCCAGAATACACTGTATATTGGCTCAATCAAGCACATCAACATACATGTTATCTTCAACAAATAATTTTCCATTTCTTGTTTCCTGTATGTTTTGCTTTTTTTTTTTCCCATCCTTGATTCCCTGTCTCTTACCCTCAGCCATCTCCCACTCTCCTCCCACACTGTCTCTGGTATCTATATTTGCTTTCTATACTCCCCCCCACTCACATTTTATTGAGTCACTAAAGATCTTAATTAATCTAAATATTTTCATAGCAAGCACAGCTGATATATACATTTCCATGAACACAAGTCCAAGTTTAGGCATAAACCTCAGTGAGTAGAATGAACATCCTAAAAAGTAGCACCTAGCTGGGGCTATATATCTTACTGCAGGCATTGAATAGGTATTTTCAATGCATTTTTTTTCATTTCAAGAAAAATAGTTTTAGTTTTTTTTTTCCCTGAAACTTTTTTTAACTTAATTTACATTCTTTCTCTAAGCATTGTCACAGCATACAAAATGTGATTTCCCATCCAGAATATACTGCATAGTGGCTTAATCATGCATATTATTATCAAAAATTTTCCATTTCTAGTTTCTAGAATTTTTTTTTACCCCCTATTTCTGACCCTCTGTCCTTTCCCACCCTCTTCTCACACTATCTCTGGTGTCTACAGTTGTCTTCCGTTCCTTTCCCCCCCACAGTGTATTGATCACACAATTTCTTAAATAATCTAACTACTTTCAATAGCAAGTTCACTTGGTACTATTAGGAAAACCAATTTTAACTTAAATCCAAGAAATACTAAGGAACTTTGCTTAAGCCAGGAAACAGCTTAGGATTCTATTCACATGGTAGGTGCATGAACCTATCCATATCTCAAGACAGGACACAAATCCTTACAACCAGATAACAAAGTCTACAAGAAAATAAGCAATATTTTAGTCAAAAGTCATAAAATTATACTTCACCAATTCAGTCTCATGTTCTTTATCTTCTGTTGTGGTTCAATTTTACTGATTAAATTCTGGGACATGTGCAGTCACCAGAGAGAGAGAGAGAGAGAGAGAGAAAGTGAGAAAGCATCCTGTTATGGAGGATGGTCACATAAAATCCCTTTTTCACTATTTCTCCTTTTGAGATTTTTGGGCAGGCATACACATGAGCCTGGCGTTTTTTCTCAATCCACTGGGTCCAGGACACCAACCACAGATTAACCACCATGCCACTGACCGGCCCAAAAGGGAAGTTCTTTAAAAGAAAATATATGATAGAGAAGTGTGAATTGCATAAACTTTTAAAATCTTTTTTCTTCTCCATTATATTTAATTAAAAATTATTGATGGAGATTATTAAATGAAGAAAATAAAACCTAGGGTTAGAGGATAAATCCCATCCTTCATCACCTAATGGAATTATTTAAAAGGACTTAAAAACCATGCTTTTAAAAAAGATAAACAAGGGCAACAAAACAGAATTTGTTAGCAAATATCTTAAGCAATTTTAGAAACAGACAATTACTGTAAGATAATTAGCCAGTTTTTCTAGAATTTTGAAGAAGAGATGTCTCAATGATTAGAAAATGAAAGAAATTTCTAAGACTGATTGGAGAAGAAAAAAAATCAAATGATAAAAATGTTAGTGTGCAAATGGGCCTCATAAATAATCTAACCACACAATCTTGCTTTAAGGAAAAAAAGGCAGAGAAATAATATGCTTGGCCCAAAATTACACCTAAATCAGAATGCAAGGAAATTTGACCTTCTTAGACTTAAGGCTTAGACCTTCCTCCTCCCCGCACCTTTTTTTTTCTTATGGCTCCTTAAAAGGGGGGATTTAGTTTCTAAAGACTCACTCTTCCATCCACTGGATCAATGTGAGATGATCCCATCAGCCAGTGAAAGGAAGGCAGGATTTCCTGGCAAGTCAGCTCAGACCTCATTCAGATCAAGATCAGGGGCCAGCAGATGGTGTAGCAGTTATGTTGCTAAAGTCCTACATGGCCAACCATGGTTCGAGTCCCAGTCCCAGAGGCTTGAAACTCATGTTGATGCATGTGCATGCATGCCCAGATCCTGGGAGAAGAATGGAAGAGAATGGAGGAGAAAGGATTGTAGCATGGCCACCCCATCCCCTGGGGCGTGATTTTTTCACTTTCCATTTCACTATCTCTGTTTCTCTTTCTCTCTCTGGCAAGTATACATGCCCTAAGACAAAACAACAACAACAACAAACCATTCAGGTCCAGATCACTACCTTTAGGCTCACCTGCACCTCTTAGCAATACAACACAAAGCAAAGGCTTAGGTGCTTTGGCACAGGCAGTAGGGCACCACTGCACCATGCTGAAGTCATATAGAAGGTCTAAGTTCAGATATCAGATCAGCTTCGACACTTTGGGCATGGCCATGCCCTACTGCAGTCCTAGCTGGCTAGAGGCTGGGGTGAGACCCAGCATGGTGAGACTCAGTTTAAAAAATTAATAACCTCTCCCAGGAGTCTGTAGAAGGCAGTTGCAGGTTGGATGCAGAAGTTACACAATATGATGAAGGACCCGGGCAGGCCTTCTCTGTCTTTCTGCCTTGCTATCATTGATGTTGCTGGTCCCCTTAGTGTACTTTTAACAAAGGTGATCACAATGATCACAAGAGGCTGGTACAATTCCATTCAAATCAGGAAGTGGGGCAAAAAGGTTTTCTTGCTGAATCTTGTCTACTTACTAAGTAAGAAAAACTCTTGTAGGAGCTACCCAGAGGAATATACTTTCCAACTCATTGGTAAGAACTGGGTCACAGAGTCAGTCAGGTGGTGTAGTGGTTAAGTTGGATGCATACCATATGTCTGACTTAGTGGTTTGAGTCCCAGACCTGGTGACTTGAAAATCACGCTAAGTACATGTGCACACCTGCCAAAATCCCAACGGGAGGATGGAAGAGGGATCGCAGTGTGATCTTCCCCCAAGGAGTGCTTTCTCAGTTTTTTTTCTCTCTCTGTCTCTCTTGTCTTTGCAAGACTGGCTTAGGCCAATCAGAATGATCCCCTGCAACACACACACACACACACACACACACACACACACACACGCCCTGGTCAGGGCGCACTTCTCCTAAAACAAAGGCTCTCCTTACTCCTTTCGCTAATCCGAACAAAGTCAGGAACCTGTTAACAGTCAAGGAGATAGATTATCTTTTATGTTATAAAGATCATTGTCAGTCACAGTGAGTATATGGATAGTCATAGATGAATGACAAGTAAGAGCTATAAAAACTAGCCTTCCTAAAACACAGCAAACACATCACCTTCCATGAAAACAGCTACAGAGAAACATGAACAATTATTATGTGTCAATAAAATTAAAAAGAAAATTTTAAACCTATATATATCCATAATTTGTCTCTAGTAGTGGGAAAAGCAGTTTCCTTAATTTGGAAACAAAAGAACTGGTGATGTCACAGCTATGTGGGCGAGTCAATTCACTTTCTTGAGTTTCAGTTTCCTCGTTTGTATAAAATGAGTAAGTAGAATTTGCTTCATTCCTTTTGTTTTTCAAAACTTGTAAGTCCTTTCTGCTTCCAAGGCCTCCTTAAATTTGATCAGGCATATACATTTAATTGTATTTTCTACTCTTTTTTTTGGAGAGGTTTTTTGCTATAGGGCAACTGCTGGTCCCCTTAGTGTACTTTTAACAAAGGTGCGAACATTAGAAAAATAAGATTTAAATGATATATTATTGAACAGAAGATAAAAATCGTAGTTTCAAGAATTAAGAAAGGTGGCTCAGCTGTAGGAGGCTAGGACCACACGGGAGGTTTGGGTCCAAATTATGGATGGACCTGAACAGGCCAGGTGCAGTAGTGTACAACTGTAATCCTAGCAGAGTGGGAGGCTGGGAGCAGGGGAGCGCAATGGCAGGACCTGCCCCAAATACCTCTCACGCTTTCTCTCTTATCCCTCTTCCTCTATCTTTCTCTATCTCATGTAAATAGAAAAATTCAGACAACAATCAGGCAAGAGTAGTATATTAGTTTCCTAGGCTTCCATAACAATGTACCACAGACTTGGCAGCTTAAACAAGACATTGATTTTTCTCACAGTCTCAGAGCTAGAGGTCCAAGATCAAGATGTTGGCAGGTTCGGTTGCCTTCTCTCCCTTTGGCTTTCAGATGGCCATCTTCTCCCTGGGTCTTCACTTGGTCTTCTCTCTCTGTGGATCTATGTCCAAATGTCTTCTTATAAGGACATCAGTTATAGGAACCAGCAGTTAGCATAATGGCTATGTCACTGGACTCCCATGTGGTCGACTGCGGTTTAAGTCTCAGACCCGGTGGCTTAAACTCATGCCAGGCACCTGTGTGTGCGTGCCCAAGATCCCAAGCGGAGAATGGAGGAGAAGTGATTGTGGTGTGGCCATCCCCCTTGGGGGGTGATTTCTTGCTTTCTGTCTCTCTGGGGAGCACATGTGCCCTATAGCAAAAACCTCTCCCAAAACAATCAGAAAAGGACATCAGTTATACCGAATTAGAGCCATGCTTAATGACTTCATTACTAACTTAATCACTTCTTCAAATGTCCTAGCTCCAAATACAGTCTCATTCTGAGGTATTGGGTGTTAGAGTTTCAACATGTTAATTTTGAAGAGAGACAACTCGACCAGGAGGGATTGTTGAAATTAGAGTATAACTAAGAGAGTCAAAAGTATAGCAACTCAAACACAAAACAAAGCAGATAATGTTATTTTATCCTGTGAAACAATCTAGAAGCAGTAGGTGAGGCAGGGCTTCTTCTGTGTCGTTTGGATCCTCAAGGCTGTCTTGGTCATTGCTCCTCCATCTCCTGGAGAGTTGCTTTCGGCCAGTTCTGAGGACATAGTAGGCACCCAATAAGTGCTTATGGGATGAAAGGATACACATACGAGAAACATGGCACGTGATGGGGTAGCTTAAAGGGATAATCTTGATTGTAAAAAATAAGTGGGGAACCAGCAGTTGGTGTAATGGCTATGTCACTGGACTCCCATGTAGTCGACCATGGTTCTAGTGCTGGACCCGGTGGCTTAAACTCACGCCGGGAGTGTGTGCGTGTGTGCCCAAGATCCCAAGAGGATAATGGAGGAGAAGGGATTGCAGTGTGACCATCCCCCCGGGGGAGTGATTTCTTGCTTTCTGTCTCTCTCTGTCTTTCTGGCAAATGCACGTGCCCTATAGCAAAAACCTCTAAAAAGTTAAAAAAAAAAAATTAGTAGTCAAGGCACTTCAGGAGAAGGGTTGGAAAGCAGAACAAAGTTAGGATTCTAATCCTATCCCTATGCCTTAAAAATCATACTAATGAGTAGGGAACATTCTAAGAATTCTTAATAATACGTTCTAATAATACCTACTGAAGAAGAACAACCTGTGCATCTTCGTCTTTTTCTTCTTTCTGACAAACAATGTCAATAGAGAAACAAGTGAAAGTATCACAAGAAACCATCCCAAACATGAGAGTGCTCCACCATGAGCATTGTGAAACCGGGTGCGAGCATTTTTTTTTTTTTTTTGAGAGATTTTCACTGTAGGGCGCGTGCGCTCACCAGACAGACAGAGAGATACATAGAGACAGAAAGCGAGAAATCACCCCCCAGGGGGGATGGTCACGCCGCAATCCCTTCTCCTCCATTCTCCTTTCGGGATCTTGGGCACGCATGCACACGCGCCCAGCGTGAGTTTTAAGCCACCGGGTCCGGGACACGAACTGCGGTCGACTACGTGGGAGTCCAGCGACATAGCCATTACGCTAACTGCCGGTTCCCCCGGTGCGAGCATTTTAACAAGCTCTCAGAAGACAGAAAAGAATCACGTATTCTAACAAATACTACTTATCTCCACAGATAAACTCTTCCCTTCTAACTATCCCTTCTTTCCTATTAATTTTTCTTCAACCCACAAAGTATAACTTATTGAAGAGAACTGTTTCTACACTATATATGAAGGGTCCTCAAGAATTTCATGAAAATGTGTATTATGAAAAAACTGTGCACAGATTTAAAATATTTTTGCACCAAAATAAATTTGTACGTTAGTATTATTTCCCATGAACCTAAAAAGATTATTTAATTTTATTTACTATTATTATTTTTTTAAATTTGCTATAGGACATGTGTGCTCACCAGACACCCACCCCCACACACACACACATGGACACACACAGAGAGAGAGAGAAAACAAGCTGCCTGGTTTAGGACTCGAATTGTAGTCAACCATGTGGGAGTCCAGAGCCTTAACTATCATGCCACCTGCTTGCCCCAACCATGAACTTTTTTTTTTTTTGAGAGGTTTTTGCTATAGGGCGCGTGCGCTCACCAGAAAGAGAGAGAGATGGAGAGATAGAAATCAAGAAATCACCCCCTGGGGGGATGGCCACGCCACAATCCCTTCTCCTCCATTCTCCTCTCGGGATCTCGGGCATGCACTCACAAGTGCCCGGTGTGAGTTTAAGTCACCAGGTCCAGGACTCGGACCACAGTCGGCTACATGGGAGTTCAGCAGCATAGCCATTAGGCTAACTGCTGGTCCCCCCAATCATGAACTTTTAAAAGTTCTTTGTATAATGGAAAATAAATTAAAAAGTTATCCACATTGAGTCAGAGAAAATAGGTCTGGACAGAATTGTTCAAGATGAAAAGACACAGCAACTGGGCAGTGGTGCCATGGTAAAATGCTACACTTGGGCAACTAACCCATATGGGAAGATCCTGGGTTTGTGTTCAGAGACCTTCTGGGTATGCTGGGCATAAGAGTGCCCATGATTCGGGGCTGGCAGAGGTGGGGGTAGATTGTGGTATAATAACCCTATTAGAGGTGTGCTCCCTCTCTCTCTTTCTCTCTCTCTGTCTCTCTTACTCAGGAAAGAAAGAAACTTAAAAAACAGTGAAAAGAAAGAGGCAGCAGTATGATAACTATGCAAATATACTACAAGGGAGAAAAAGAAAGAAGATAGGCGAGAAGGAAAAAAAGGAAGGAAAGGAGGGAGGGATGAAGGAAAAAGGGAAGACTTTACTCAAAAGAAGAAATGACTTTTACACTTTAGAATAATGTTTTTAAACCCCATGAATTTAATAAAACGTTAGCTCAAGGGTGACTGATATGGTAAATGTGACAGAGGTAACGATATGCATTCACCATACCTATATCACTTCGTTCTTCCTGGGCATACAAGATTTTTGCATTCACTTGCTTTTCTTGTGGTTAATATGACCATCTGACTAGTTCCGGCCAAAAAGTATACATTCTAGGGACCAACGGTTAGCATAATGGCTATGTCGCTGGACTCTCACGTAGTCGACCACGGTTCGAATCCTGGACCCGGTGGCTTGAACTCACGCTGGGCACATGTGTGTGTGTGCCCAAGATCCCGAGAGGAGAATGGAGAAGGGATTGTGGCATGGCCAACCCCTCTGTCTCTCTCTGTCTGTCTGGTGAGCGCACACGCCCTATAGCAAAAAAAAAAACTCTCCAAAAAAAAAAAAAGAAGTATACATTCTAGCAATAACGTAAGTGGCAATTCAACACCCTGCCAATAGGTGTCATTTGTCATGCTGTCATTCCTCCTGCCCTGGCAGACGTGTTCTGTGTGGGATAGTTTCAAGACACAAATGTCCTAGACTCTGAGTTATCTCCTGGGAAGAAGCTGCCCTGGAAAGCTGTATTGATCAGGGTATCAGAACTTTGCTCTGAAAGGTTGCTTAGGCATATTTTCTAAAGTATTTGATACCAAAGACAGTAGGGCTAACCACCGTGTAAGTCCTTCAGCTGAACCAGGATCTCTGTAGGTACAACTTAGCAGATAAAGAGAACTGAGTCTAAGAGAAGTTCAGCGGTTTACTCAAGATCCCACACAGCTAAGTGGCAGAGCAGAAACTCAGGCCCTAGCTCTTTGTCCTCTGCTACCTGCTGCTGGGACCACAGTGCCACATGTTCCCTGTCTCTTGCCCACAACACCCACAAAGAGTACTTATCATGAGCTCTCCAAACTACCCTTCACATTCACAAGACTCTGGGCCAGGCACATCATAGATCAGAAACAATTGGCATTTTTATCTTTATGTTTTAAGCAGTGTCATTTTGGGAAATAATTGCCAGGAGGATGCGGATGTACTCTCCATCCCAAAGAGATGCTATCAAGAAGTTGATGTGAGGGAACCAGCAGTTAGCGTGATGGCTATGTCGCTGGACTCCCACGTAGTCGACCGCGGTTCGCGTCTCGGACCCGGTGGCTTAAATCTCACGCCGGGTGCGTGTGCGTGAGTGCCCAAGATCCCGAGAGGAGAATGGAGGAGAAGGGATTGCGGCGTGACCATCCCCCCTGGGGGGTGATTTCTCGCTTTCTGTCTCTATGTCTCTCTCTGTCTGTCTGGCGAGCGCACGCGCCCTATAGCGAAAACCTCTCAAAAAAAAAAAAAAATAA
>NW_006203897.1:1424960-1455415 GCF_000334495.1 Tupaia belangeri chinensis
AAAAAAAAAAAAAAAAAAATTATGTGTTCACCTGAAAGAGGTGGCAAACCAGAGACTCAAGTCACGACCTTGGGAGCCAGACTGCCTGCACTTCACAGGGGCCCTCCCACTTCTGGCTGAGCGGTCTGGGGCAGAGGCCAATGACCCTGGGAAGGGTAAACTCTTGGACCCTCACCCAAAGGCCTGTACCCAATTTGTTTTCATGCTTTTTTTTGTTTGTTTTCTAAGGCAGGGTCGCTAAAATCCTATCTGGTGGCATAAAACCTGCATCTGCCTCTGCTTGGTGCAAATTGCTTAACCTTTCTGTCCTTCAGTTTGTTCCTATGATAAAAGGGGATAACCATAGTATAATGGGATGATCTCGTAGTGAGAATTATATGAAATAATCTATACTAAATGAGTATCGTAATGAGTGACATGTAGTAAGTACTCTATAAATATTATCATCATTATGATCACCATCCCCATGATTAAATTTATTATTTTGAATTTAATGTATTTCTTTTTTTAAAAAAATGTTTTTAATTTTTTTTTTTTTGAGAGGTTTTCACTATAGGGCGTGTGCGCTCGCCAGACAGACAGAGAGAGACATAGAGACAGAAAGCGAGAAATCACCCCCTGGGGGGGATGGTCACGCCGCAATCCCTTCTCCTCCATTCTACTACCGGGATCTTGGGCACGCACGCACATGCGCCTGGCGTGAGTTTTAAGCCACTGGGCCCGGAACTCGAACCGGGGTCGACTACGTGGGAGTCCAGCGACATAGCCATTACGCTAACTGTTGGTTCCCAAATGTTTTTAATTTTTAAGAGAGTGGGAGAGAGAAGAAAAATGAGAACATACCCCCCCAGGGGGGATGACTACACCACATACAACCTTTTCTCCTCCAGTTTCCTCTTGGGATTTTTGGTGGACACCTATATACATGGACCCAGATCATCTCTCAAGCTACAGGGTCCGGAACATGAACCAGGCAGTTAGCCATGTGGGACCTAGCCATCCCAACCAGTATGCCACCTAGCTGGTCCACTTTCTTTTTTTTAAGATTTCTTTTGGGGGGGTTGGGCTATATGGTGTGTGCGCTTGCCAGTGAGCAACAGAGATAATTAAAGTAAGAAATCCCATGCTGCAATTCCTTCTCCTCCATTCTCGGGATTTGGAGCATGCACACACATGCACAGCATGATTTTTGTTTTGTTTTTATGTTTTTGCCATATGGTGTGTGTGCTTGCTCAAGAGAAACAGAGAAAGGGAAAGTGAGAAATCACAACTTCACCCCCTGGGGCGGATGGCCACACTGCAATCCCTTCTCCTCTATTCTCTTGAGATTTGGGGCACTCACGCACAAGTGTCTGGTGTGATTTTCAAGCCACCAGGTCCTAGACTTGAACTACAGTCGAACAAGTGGAAGTCCAATGCCTTAGCCACAATGCCATGTGCTGCTCCCCGCCCCCACTCACTCAGAATGTTTTTCAAGCTGCCAGGTCCAGAACTCAAACAGCCAAGTCGGACATGTGGGATCCAGCACCTTAACCTGCACACTGCCTACTGGCCCTATTTTTTTTCTTTTTAAAGCCAATTCATTTATTTGTTCCATGAGAGAGAGAGAGAGAGGGAGAGCGCACCCCCAATGAGGTGTGGTTACACCACTATCTTTTTTCCTCTTTTTTTCCCTCCCATCAGGATTTAGGGAAATTACGCACACACATCCAGTGTGTTTTTCAAGCCACCAGGGCAGAGATTCAGACTTCTCTGACTTCCAACACACACAACTCGACTACTGTGCTACCAGGCTGGCCCAAATCTTTCGTTCCTTGATTCACTATTTTGAGGATATTATAAACTAGACTGTTCACTATTTTTAGGAGTCACAGAAACCCAAGGCCTAATTTTATTCAGTATTTCCCACTATCTGCCTAAGAAGTATAACTCAGTATTACTATCAGATAAAAAGTTACAAAATGCATGTTAAAAACTAGAAGGTGAGGCCAGCAGGTGAGGCGGTGGTTATGATGCTGGACTCCCCCCTGGCTGGCTGCAGTTCAGGTCCTGGCCCTGTCAGCTTGAAACTCACACTGGGCACTGCAGTTTAGGTCCTGGCCCTGTGAGCTTGAAACTCACACTGGGTGTGTGTGTGCATGCCCAAAATCCCAGGAGGAGAACGGAGGAGAAGGGATTGTGACTTGGCCATCCCTCAGGCAGGCGATTTCTCACTTTCTCTCTCACTATGTCTCTCTCCAGAGAGACAACATGCCCTATTGCAAAAACCTTAAAAAAAAAAAATTAGAAGGCATTTGTGGGAAGTCACGCTATTAAAAAAAAGGAAGATACAAATTTAAAAGTGGTGAGTAATCTAGCAATTTAAGGAGAACTACACTATACATACAATTTTCCTATTTGCAGACTGCACGTACTGTAACACTCAAGCAATTCTGATTCATAATCTTGTTCATACCAATTTCACTGAATTCCATTACATTAGCAAAAGTTACTCCACCTTCTCATTCATCTTGAGAATTTTTTTCTTCCTTTATTGGTTTTAAAGAACAAATAGAAGAGGCAAGGGTCAGGCCTTCAGAAGAAGACTCCTCCATGGCTCCTAAGAACTAGTGATTTCAGGGAAAAAAGAGAAATGAAGATTTTCTACTGATAATTCAGCCTACAGCCCCCAAACTCTACTGGTAGGGAGCTTCTCTAGCCTTGTCTCTGTTGCCATCTTTCTCTCCCTCTGTCTCTGTCTTCTCATTTTTTTGTAATTTTTACTTTAAAAAAATTTTTAAGGTCAAGTATTCTCCTGGCTTTCAGCCCTTCCTTTATCTTGCTAATCATCCCCTTATCCCTGCCCATCCAGGAGAGGCAAGAGGCAGGCCTTCAGAAGACTCCTCCATGGCTCCTGAGAACTAGTGATTTTGCGCAGCGTGCTTGCGAATAAAATAACATTTAAAAATTTTTTCTTTTCTTTTCTTTTTTTTTGAGAGGCTTTTGCTATAGGGCACATGTGTTCGCCAGAAAGACAGAGAGAGACAAAGAGACAGAAAGTGAGAAGTCACCCCCCGGGGGGATGGCCATGCCCTAATCCCTTCTCCTCCATTCTTTTCTCAGGATCTTGGGGACGCACACACATGCGCCAGGCGTGAGTTTAAGCCACTGGGTCCAGAACTCAAACCGTGGTCGACTACATGGTAGTCCAACGATGTAGCCATTATGCTGGCTGTTGGTCCCAAATTTTTTATTTTTTGCCTTTTTTTAAAAAAATAGAATTTTTTGATCGTTTTTAATTTTTTTCCTTCTTTTTCTCTGTTTTTTTTAATCCCCCCTCTCTCTGTTTCCTTTTCTTTTTCTTTTATCTCATCACTCTTCTCCTTAATCTCCATTCACTGTGTTTCTAGACAGATCTAAGGGAACCATAGCCAAACATCCAAATACTATTAGGATTATCATAACATATTCCTCAATATCCACTGAATCTGCTGCACTAAGGGATAAAAATGGAGCAAAGAGATTCTAGATCACCTCCTTCTGCACGCTCCTGAACGCTCAGATTGAACGTCAAGAATTAGGAGGAAACACACCATCCATCAGATAACTAGAAATTACCACAGGGTCACGAGAAATATGAGAAAGGAAGAAAATACCTCTCCTCCAAAGGAAAAGAATAACTCCTCTTTTTTTTTTTTTTTGAGAGAGAGGTTTTCGCTACAGGGCACATACGCTCTCCAGACAGACAGAGAGAGACATAGAGACAGAAAGCGGGAAATCACCCGCCAGGGGGGATGGTCATGCCGCAATCTCTTCTCCTCCATTCTCCTCTCAGGATCTTGGGCACACACACACACGCACCTGGCATGAGTTCTAAGCCAACCGGGTCTGGGACGTGAACTGTGGGCAACTACATGGGAATCCAGCGACATAGCCATTACGCTAACTGCTGGTTCCCAAGAATAACTCCTCTTCATCCACAGACAGTTCAATGGAAATCATGGAGATGTCTGATAAAGAATTTAGAATATTCATAATAGCAAAGCTAACAGAGATGAAAGAGAAGAGAGACAATAAATTGCAGAAGAGGCAGGAGAAAGGAGCTGACAAGTTCCAGAAGGTGAGGAAATTCTTGCAAGTTTAATCTAAAAGAGGAATTACACACTTTAAAAAAGAATCAAATAGACCTGTTAGAGATGAAGGTTATAATACAGGAAGTCAAAATCTCCCTTGAAAGTGTTAAAAGCAGACTAGATCATACAGAAAATAGAATCTCAGACATAGAGGAGAAAATTGCTGGCCTAGAAAAATCCATCACATCCTACAAAGGATATCCCATCAGGCTAACAGCAGACCTCTCATCAGAGACAATGTGAGTGAGGAAAGAATGGGAAAATACATTCAAAGTGTTAAGGGAAAAGCAATTTCAACCAAGAATACTGTACCCGGCAAGATTATCCTTCATATGGGAAGAAAAGACAAGAACATTCTCAGATAAACAAAATCTGAAAGAATTTACTAGTACCGGACCAGATCTCCAAGAAGTTCTCAAGGGAGTGCTATACCAGGAAAATTAAATATATACACACAGAAATAAGAGTTCAAAAACCAAGAAAATTATCAGCTTAATCGTAGGGACAAGTCTGGAGTTGAATATTATATCCCAGAATTTAATAGGGAAGATCAAACCATGACAAAAGATAGATTAAGTACATAAGATTGAAGTAGTGAAATTGCTTTTTTGGGGAGAAGTCTTTTGCTATAGGGTGCTCACCAGAAAGACAGAGAGAGAGACAGAGAGACAGAAAACAAGAAATCACCCCCCAGGGAGGATGGCCACACTGCATTCCCTTCTCCTCCATTGTCCTCTCGGGATCTTGGCATGCATGCACATGTGCCTGGTGTGGGTTTAAGCCACCAGGTCTGAGATTCGAACCACGGTCGATTACATGGATACATGAGAGTCCAGCAACATAGCCATTACACCAACTGCTGATCCTATATTTTATGACTTTTGACTAAAACATTGCTAATTTTCTTCTAGGCTTTGTTTTCCGGTTTTAAGGATTTTTGTCCTGTCTTGAACTGTCAATAGATTCATGTACCTACTATTTGAACAGAATACTAACCTGTTTCCTGGCTTTAAGTTTTAAGAAAATTTCCTTAGCATTTCTTTGATTTATTAAAGTTAAAACTGCTTTTCTAGAGATTACCGGCTGAACTTGCTATTGAAAGTAGTTAGATTATTTAAGAAAATGTGGGGTGAAAAGGAATGGAAAACCACTGTAGACACCAGAGATAGTGTGGGAGGAGGGTGGGGAAGGGCAGAGGGTCAGAAATAGGGGTAAAAAAAATTTATATATTTTTGTATGATGTGATGATGCTTAGGGAATGAATGTAAATTAATTAATTAAAAAATGTTTCAGAAAAAAAAAAAGCTCATGGAATTACGTGTAATGGGAAAACTATGTATGAATTTCAAAAAGTTTTTGTACCAAAATAAATTTATACTTTAGTTGTAAAAGATAAAATAAAATAATGATAAAAAGAATAGAAACTGTACATATTATATGATATACATGATTTGAAGTTTGTGTTTATAACTGTGTAATAGCTAGGTCATGCATTTCCTCAGATACTTACGTATTTTTTTCTTGTGAGAACACTTAAAATCTACTTTTTTGGGGCCAGCAGGTGGCATAGTGCTTAAGGTGCTGAATTCCCATGTGGCCAACTGTGGTTCAAGTCCTGGACCCGGTGACTTAAAATTCACACTGGATGCATGTGCATGCATGTGTGCTCAAAATCCCGAGAAGAGAATGGAAGATAAGGGATTGTGACATGGCTATCCTCCTAGGGAGTGATTTTTCACTTTCTGTCTCTGTCTCTCTGGCAAGCACACAAGCCTTATAGCAAAAATCTCTCTAAAAACAAACAAAAATTTACTCTCTTAACAATTTTCAAGTGCACAAGACATTGTTATTAATATAGTCATCATGTTGTACAGTTGATCTCTTGAACTTATTGCTCCTGTCTAACTTCTTGGGAGTTTTCTTTATTGAACTTCCTTCATCTCATAGCAATGCTTTCCTAAATCTGCCTTCATGCTTTATTCTTTTTTTTTTTTATGGAGAGGTTTTCGCTATAGGGTGCGTGTGCTCGCCAGACAGACAGAGAGAGACATAGAGACAGAAAGCAAGAAACCGCCCCCCCCAAGGGGATGGCCACGCCGCAATCCCTTCTCCTCCATTCTCCTCTCGGGATCTTGGGCACACATGCACACGCGCCCGGCGTGAGTTTTAAGCCACTGGGTCTGGGACGCGAACCGCAGTCGACTACGTGGGAGTCCAGCGACATAGCCATTACACTAACTGCTGGTTCCCTTCATGCTTTATTCTTTGAAATTAAAAGGAATGTAAAAGAATTTTTAGTTCTGGAGACAGACTAGGCATCAGTTTCTTCCATAGTATCTCCAAAGAGTGCTTAGATACCCAGTGGAGACCAAAACAACCAGGGCAGGTAAAAAAGGTAGTGGAGCAGGCCAGAAAGTGGCATGGCAGTAAAGGTGGCTGCGTTCCACATAGTCAAGTTCATGGTTTGAGTTCCAGACCCAGCAACTTGAACATCACACCAGCATGTGTGCCTAAAAATGCTGAGAAGAGAAAAGACAAAAAGGATTTTGGTGTGACCATCTTCTCCATCTGCTGGGGATGATTTCTCATTTTCCCTCTCTGTCTCTCTCTCTCTGGCAAACACACAGGTACTATAGTAAAAACTAAAAAAAAAAAAAAAAAAAAAAAAAGGTGGCAGAAGAAGTGGGAGTGGCTAGGATTTAGATCTTGTGGAATCTAAGAGCACTGCATGCTAGCCTCAGAAAGGGGAGCCTGGGAGTCCTCAGTAATGGAGCCAGGGCCTTCCTTCTCTTGCTGCCAGGAGTTGAAGAACCTTTGGCTCCCACCTCCATCCGTGACCTGTTGGGTGACTGAGCAAGTGACATAGCTGCTCCAAACTTCCATTTTCTCAGCTGGAGACAAATGACAGGGACAAAACGGGTAAAAATAGTGTGTCCCTCAAAGGGCTATAGTAGGGAAGAGGCTTGGCAATGCCTAACACAGCCAGCAAGTTGAAACTGTTCAATACTTATCATCGTTAGAGCTCTCCCATTAAAATGCCACGCTTGTCAATCAATCCTGCCTCTAGCTCTTCGTGAGTTAAATTTTCAAGAGACTGAGTTTTGTTGGCTCAATCAAGCTTGTGAATTGGTTTGCCCTGGGCAGAGTGTCAGGTGTGTGTGTGTGTGTGTGTGTGTGTGTGTGTGCGTGTGCATGTGCATGTGTGTGAGAATGTGCACACACTCAGTGATGTGTATCAGCACATCTGAGGCTCAGAAATGAACTCTAGCCCTCTAGCTTCAAATGGCAAGTTAAGAAAAGAGCCTAGTTAAGAAAAGGTGGCCAAAATGTAAAATCTTCTTGTCGTTGGCAAGATTACTATGGCGCTCTTGCTGCTGATCTGTGTTTGCTATTTCTTTTTTTCTCCTTCTTTGTCCAAGGCTCTTAAGAGGCACAATGGGCAGTTTATGTCTTGCTCAAATGCATATGTTGAAGCCCTGATGCCAGTGTGATGGTATTTGCAGGTGGGGCCTTTATGGGATCAAGGTCAAGAGGACAGAATCCTCGTGAATGGGATCAGTGCCTTCGTAAGAAACCTAGCAGCAACATTGCCCTCTTTGTGCTGTGTGAGGACACAGTGAGAAGGCGGCTGTCTGCAAGCAAGAGAGGGGCCCTCACTAGACCATGCTGGCATCTTAACCCGGGACACCCATCTCTGGACTGTGAGAAGTGAATGTTTGTTGTTTAAGCCACCGAATCTATGGTGATTAGTTACAGCAGCACAGACAGACTAAGACAGGAGGGAAACAGGGCAAGAGACAAGCAGAGGAGGTGTTTTTATAAAAAAGAAAGAAAAGAAAGAAAGAAAGAAAGAAAGAAAGAAAGAAAGAAAGAAAGGCTCTATGGGACCAGCAGATGGTGAAATGGTTGCATTGCTGGACTCCCATGTAGTTGACTCTCCCACGTAGTTCACTGCAGTTCAAGTCCTGGACTCTGGCTTAAAAAAACTCATGCTGAGTGCGTGTGTGTGTGTGTGTGTGTGTGTGTGTGTGCGCGCTCAAAATTCCGAGAGGAGAATGAAGGAGAAGGGATTGCAGGATGGCCATCCTCTCCAGGAAGTGATTTCTCGTGTTCTGTCTCTCTCCAGTGAGTACATGCATCCTATAGCAAAAATCTCTCTAAGAAAAAGAGAGAGAGAGAGAAAGAGAGAAATGAAAAAAAGGCTCTGTCTACCTGGGAACGGGTCTTCCTGTTACTATAAACTCAGAATTAATACGGGGAAAAGGCTGGTGGAAGAGATGGGCACAAGGCAGAAAACCAAAGCCAAGAAAATTCTGCAGTGAGTGGAAAGAGGTTTTCAACTCAAATGTGTACATAGGAGCAGAGACTAAAAACAGCTGAAAATTGGCAATAATGTGATTAGATTATTTTATTAGTATGGTTTAGCCAGATGTTTTATGTAACTAATCATACTCTGATTACTAAAAAGATTTATTCTAACTTACAGGTCCTAAACTACTTAGGATAGGGTAGACATTTAGAAATGAAAATTTATAATATTATAAACCATGGCAAACAGGAGGTCAGCAACGTTGTTATTTACTACTTACGTTTAAGATTTTTAAAGAATGTTTACCACACTAAGAGTTTCTATATTAAGTGCTTTTCCTTTTCTATGTATAATTTATTTTTAAAAATTTTTTTTCAGAGGTTTTTGCTATAGGGCATGTGCGCTCGCCAGACAGACAGAGAGCAACAGAGAGACAGAAAGCGAGAAATCACCCCCCAGGGGGGATGGCCACACCACAATCCCTTCTCCTCTATTCTCCTCTTGGGATCTTGGGCACGCATGCACATGCGGCCGTTGTGAGTTTAAGCCACCGGGTTCGGGACTCGAACCGTGGTCAGCTACATGGGAGTCCAGCAACATAGCCATTACGCTAACTGCTGATCCCTCTATGTATAATTTATTAAAGGCATTTTATACTGCTAGGCTCAGTGAATCTTGCTCATGGGAAAATCCGACCATTGAACAAAAACTAAGGCACTGGGCCAGTTACATGTGAGGTGGTTGAGGTGGCTGAATCCCATATGGCTGACTACACGGTTCGAGTTCTGGACCTGGTGGCTTGAAAAACCATGTCAGGGTATGTGTGCATGCCTAGATCCTGAGAGTGCAGGAGGGACTGCAGCCCGGGGAGAAGTCCTTTCTACTTTTGCTCTCTCTCCCTCTCTGTCTCTCTCTCTCTCTCTCTCTGGTGTGTGCACGTGCTCTATAGCAAATTAAAACAAGCAGACAAAATAAATCATGACACTACTACTCACCTGCTTTAAATGTGATTGCTTGCTTAAGCCATGAGCAGCACCCAGGAGAGAACAAATAGATGGAAAGTCTAGTCTTACGGACCCAAATCTGCAAGGTGACTGCAAACATCACTAGATATTTTGAACCTTATTAGGACTCACTGGTTTCTCCTTTCCAAGGTGTCATAACTACCTATGACTTTTCATTGATTTTTAAGCTAATCTTAGCTTCTTTTAGAGAGGTTTTGAGCTTGCCACTGATTTTAGTGCCAAAATGATCAGATACTTGCAAAACTGCAACAAGCAAAGAAGAGTGAGGCTGTAGCCAAGCGGGGAACAGAGGTGGGGAGAGGTGAGGGCGCTCATGGTAGAAGAGCATCCACAGATGATCCTAAACTCAGTCCAAGTTCAGGAAATTCATCAGCAATGGATCAGATGAAGTACAAGGATGTCCGACAATGTGGGCAGAACAGCACAGGAAGAAAGCTGGTAGGCATGTTTCACAGGAAGGTGGTAGCAAAAGGTGTCTAGTAAGGTCTGCAGCTGGGCTCCAGTTTCAGGACCAGGGTTTTCAGAAAAGGGACTTGGTGACAGGCCTAGAGGGAGAAGACGATAAGGCAGAAAACCAGGACAGCTCTGAGGCCCAGGAATAGAGTGAAGAAATGGGCAGGGAATGAGTTACTTCAAGTACCACGGGGTGGTTTGTGAAGTCCCTGATCTGATTTATTTTATATAGACATTTATTCAATTCCGTTTGTTTTATATAGATAAGGAATAGCTTTGCTGATAGTTTCAGCAATGTGTGAAGAGGATACCTCCGTGGTAACCTACACAAATGAAGCCAGCACAAATAATCCATTGGAAGGCAAGCTGACATGTAACGATTCTGCGTTTTCTAGCTGCCCAGGAGCCCTGAAAATCTCCTAGCTGAAGATAGTCAAAGAAGCCACCCAAGTCGATAAGCCCCTGACTTGGTTAGCTTAAATTCTGGCTAATCCTTTTGTGAGAAGACTGTGGGGACCAGCTTGCCTTTCTGCTGGCAGCAATGAAGTGAGGCGGAAATGCCGACAAGGTGTGTGGACAGGAGACTTGGGAACCTGGAGCACTGGGTACGGACAGCTCTCTCTACGGAAGAGAATAAAGGATCCAATCTCCCTCTTATCCCCTCAGCTCTGGGCATTTCTTTTCTGGAAAGGTTTCTTTTCCTTCTAGTTTGGAGTATAGATCATCTTCATTAAGAAGGCATTTGAGCTCTGATATGAGGGAAATGCTGTCTTGAGTATCTCCTCCCATCCCACCACCGACCTCTTACCAGGCTTGGGATAACAGCCTGTCTTTGGCTATTGCTGTCATGTGTCTGAGTCAGTTGTTTACAAAATAGCCCCCAAATATTTGCAGATCTCAAATAAAAAATTGGTACTAGTAGAAAACTCTTCTTCATGGGTCCTTTGAAACACACTCATTCAACGCCATTGGAAAACTGCCACTGGAGGGCATTAGACATCACTTAATATCATGATTTTGACATCATTTTGACCTCAGAATTCATTTCGCATGGGTCACCAGGTTATTCCCATTAACACCAGGCACTTATTGATCTATTTCTACGTTTAGAAAACAGTGCTAGGTTTGCGCATAAAGGTGATCCTTAGGGAACCCACGATTTAGTCAGAACGTAGGTATATAAAAAAGACCAAAAAAAATGTGACAGGTTCAGATCAGAGTGGCATACTTTATCAAAAAGCCATAGCAACATGATTTTCAGGGGCGGCTAATGTTTTGCAAAAACAACCCTCAGGAGAAGATGAACTCATAGTACCAGGAGGTTTGGCCCACGGTACTGCCACACATGTCACTTAATCTCGGCTAACCACAGGAGTGCGCCACCTTTTTCATTATTAAAAAGAGTTTATTGAGCAATCGGGGTGCACCTTAGGGATTGCTTTACCTAGTTTTACCCAGGTGCCTTTCTGCAGATGGTAAACTATAACATTCTTTTTCTAACTTATAAATCAAAGAAAATGTGAACAAAAGATAGAATATGATCATTCATTTGTTCATTTAAGAAGCATTAAGCAGCTTTGCCTTTTATTTTATTTTCTTGACTCAGCTCAACTCAGCTCAGTTGGGCAGATGACATCAAGGACTGGACCTATGGGGACCAAAGCAATTAGAGGATGATTTTTCACATTACTAAGAGTCTCAGAGGGTTCCTTCTAGCGCTTCTCTAGGGGATTTAAATATTTAAGTATTGTTTTATAGGCCATTAACTCTTGCAGCAGGGAGAAGAGGAAAGAATAGACAAGGTGTTCAGGAAAAAAGCAAATATTTGAACCCTTTGGGTTGGAAGCCACTGCCAACCACAGATCAATCATTCCAATTGCTTATATCCTGCCTATATCGGGTAGAAAGTCCACAATGCACTTTCGCAACTTAACGTAAGGCATGTGATAATATCTAAAATTGAGTTTGAAATCTGGTAGGAAATAACATTTTCAAAAATTAAATTCCTACGAAATGTGTAAAGAGTTCATGGCAAACGATTACTGAGAAGGAGAGGTATGTCTATAACTGATTTCAAATGTATTTTCCAGATTCCTCTCATCAGGGCAGGGTAGAGGAGTGTGGGATGGTAGTTGTATACTAAATATATATTGTAATATGTGTGCCCACACATGTAGTGAATCTAAAATAGGCCTACACACAAAGTCCGTGGTTGTACAACAAGTGAATGACAGTACCCCCAGCATGTCAATGTGAACAAGAGATGGGGTAGGGGTCCCTCAGCCAAGAATATCTATTTATTTAAAATACACTTGTTGGGACCAGTAGTTGGCATAATGGCTATGCCACTGAACTCCTATGTAGTCGACCGCAGTTTGAGTCCCAGAGCTGGTGGCTTAAACCCATGCCGGGCATGTGTGCGTGCACGCCCCAGATCCTGAGAGGAGAGTGGAGGAGAAGGGATTGTGGCGTGGCCATCCCCCCTGGGAGGTGATTTCTCACTTTCTGTCTCTCTGTCTTTCTGGTGAGTGCACGCGCCCTATAGCAAAACAAACAAAAACAAAAACAAAACTCTCAAAAAAAAGCCAAAACACTTATATAATAGTACCTGCTATGTTGGACACCACGTCCAGGCTGAGTCTGAGAAAAATGCAAATACAAAGAAGACACCTGCCTGCCTCCATGACTTTGCAACCATGTTGCAGTTATTCCAAGAGAGCAGGACCACTATATGAAAGGTCTTCAAAATGGGCATGAAACATGTATAGTATGAAAAAAGTATTCATGGATTTCAAAATCTTCTGCATCCTTCCAGAAAAAATTCACATGCCATTTCCATGAACTTTTTGAAGAGAGATTTTTGCTATAGGGCACAGACGAGCTCTCTGGCGAGACAGAGAAAGCGAAAGGAGTGATGGCCATACCACAGTCCCTTTTCCTCCATTCTCCTCTCTCAGTTTGGGCACCGGCACATACCTGGCACGAGTTTTAAGCCACTGGATCCAGGACTCCAGCCATTATGCTAACCACTGGTCCCCCTTCCATGAACTTTTTGAAGCCCTTTCTTATAATTCGGAACAGAGTGGGTGATTTTTTTTTATACCAAAATAAAAGCACTTAGTATAGGCGAATGCTAACTAGTAGCTTTATGGGCCCAAAACTTGTTCAGATTTGGAAATTTGCGGGCCACCTGGACAATTCACCCCCATCGCCCAAGCGTGGACTGTTGGGGGCAGACAGCTGCTGCCTACCGAGGCGAGGCAAGGGTCTCCGGGCAGTCGGGCGCCCTTCTGCCAAGAAGATCCTGAACAGATCGGGCCCTCGAGGACTGGAGGCTTGGCACGGTCGGTCCTGAGAGCCCCAGTGGGACTGTCATGGTTGAGCCACCAGCCCCATCTCATTGTTTAAGGCCGGGGCTTCCTCTTTTGGCAGAGGCGGAGTGGCGACCTGAGCGGGAAGGGGACGGACGCGGCAGGAGCCTTTGGGCTGTCTATTGCTGCCGCTCCTTCCCCTCGCCGGGAGCTCGGGTTTCCCGGGGTGTGTGCGGATTCTCAATAAAAAGGGAAAAGCACGATCCAAGTTAATTTTCCAGCGCTGAGAGGAAATGCTGTTTCCTGCATCGTACAAAACTGGTGCCAACAAGACTGACACAGGAGCCCATTGTCCCGCTAACAATGTGGTGATGGGGACGGACGCCTGAGAAAACAGACCTCGGGGCCGCCGTGAGCGTTTGATCCTTCCCCGTAGGGCGTGTGTGTGTGTCCAAGGGCAGATAGGCTGGTCGAGGCAGGGCTCTGCCCCCTCCCGCCCTGCCTCTGCTCCGCGGTGGGCTCCCCAAAGGGGACAGAGACCTAGCCCCTAACGCTGCCTCTAGAACAGGGAAACGGATAGAAATGGAAAGGAAATAAAGGGAAGGGGAGGGAAAAGGAAGTCTTCCCCAAGTCGTCCTGGGGGCTCTTTTCGCAGCGGCTGGCGCAGACTCGACGGCCCGGGCGCCGCAGCCCAGCCGAGAGGCGCGCGCTGCGCTTCGGGTCAGGGCGACTCGCAGGGGACTTGCGCCAGGTAGGCGGGGGTGCGGGTTCGTTCCACCCACGCGCACCGGGGTCAGGGCCTCGGCCCGAGGACACCGCGTGGCGGCCTCCGGGGGCGCGGGTTCACCCCGGCGCCCGGTGGGGCGCTCCCCGCCCTCGCCGCTCACGTAGGCGCGGGGTCGGGACGTGAAGTGCCGGTGCGAGGCTGCTCAGGCCACTGCATGGGCCGGGCGATAAACAATCGCACAGGATACACAACACCCTGGCCTGTCACAAGTGCCTCGCAGGAAAAGATAAATAACATCTGAGGAGCCGCGGCGCAGCTTCCCGGGCTGAACAAAAACTCTGGGAGAAATAAGTAAACAACCGAGCGGAGAAGAGTTCACGCACCGAGCCTTGGCGGGCGGCGGGCAGAGGCGGGCCTCCTCCCTCCGCTGTCCCCGGGGTGGGGGCGGGGTGGCTTCCAGCAGGCGGGAGGGGAACCCAAACCACGGCTCCGAGTTGTCACCTCGGGGCAGGAAGCCGTTTCCTGGGCACCGGAGGGCAGCTTTCTGGAGGGGGCGCAGAGATGGGTGCGTTTTCTGCAGGTTAAAGGCGGAGGCCGAATGCCCGGAGGATTCAACTCTTTTTCAAGGGCTTGCTGGCACGACTGAAACCTTCACCCCTCACATTTGTAGTTAGCCAACTTGATCTCTTTCTTTTGCCTTTTTATTTATTTATTTTTCTTTCTTAAGAGAGAGACGGAGAGAAAGAACACCTTCAACAGTCACATGGCAAGATCTCTCCGCACCCCCGCCTTCCGGCCAGCCAGCATCAGGCCTGGGCGCGTGCCCACAGGTCCAGGTCTACCGGAACCACCTGGGATCTTCCATAGAGCTCCAGCCAGCTTCACTGGAGCAGCGCATTACTGCCCGGCCACCTGCCCTCCGTCTTCATTTCTTCCTGTAAAAGAAACCTTCAACACCTGGTTAAAAGGGCAGCATTGGGGAAAACAACAAAATCCAAACCAAAGCCCTGGGACTGTCCATCAGTACACGAACTCGTTGCAAGTGCATCCCTACCGAGTTTCCCTGGCCGCCCTGGCTTTCTCCCAGCTAGGGTGGGAGTGCCCCCACAGCCCTTCCCTTTCTGGGAACGGACAAAGCCCACATCTCTGTGAATCCAAGTGGAAGAGCTTTCTGGGCTCCTCTCTTCCTGCGAAGGGTTAGCTAATGCTTCACTTGCACACTTACTTACCTGTCATGTGAGCTGGGCCACTGCAGCGATGCTGCCCTTTGAGTGAGTTTATGTAATGCTTTTTGAGTAGAAAAAGGGGGGTTTGGACAATGGGATGTGGTGAGTGTGTGTGTGTATGTGTGTGTGTGTGTGTGAGCCTGTACACTAAATACAGTTCCTATCAGATTTCCCCTTCCCTCTCAGACCTCCCAACCTGAGGCTCAGCCGTGACTGCACACATAACTTATCTAGATTTCTACATGTTCTTCAAGCTGTCTCATGCTAGCCACATGGGCAAATGGAGACATTTGGGTTGGGTGCCAGTGGATGGTTAAGGACTGGCTGGAAGACAGAACCCAGTGTTCTAATGAGGACACTGACAGAGTGTCAGGGGAAGCTTGCTTTTGTGGTGAACAGCCCAGTCATCACTTTGGGGTGTGACTTCTAGGAAAGTGGCCCAGTTTGTTTGCTCTTGTACTCTCAGGGCTGTAATACAATCACGAATATTGCAAATTTGAAATCGTCAAGATGTCGATACCTGCAAAAAGCTCTGTCTGACGGGGACACACAACTAGAACTCATATTGTACTGGCAGAAATGCAAAAGTACAACCATTTTAGAAAACAGTCTGGCTGTTTCTTACACATTCAAACACACACTCTTCAGATGACCCAGCCCTCTCACACCTACGTACTTATTCAAGAGAAATGAAAAGTTATGTCTATGCAGAGACTCATATGCAAACTTTTATAGTAGCTTTATTCATAATGCCCCAAACTGAAAACAATTCAAATGTTCATCAATTAATACATGAATAAATTATTTGTACGCCTACACAATGGAATATTACTCAGCAATAAAAGGGAATGATTGATCAATATTTTACATGTAGCCATATACACGAATCTCAAAAGTATTATGCAGTTAGTCAGATGCAAATGTTACATACCTTTCATACCGATGAGTTCATTTACTTGACATTTGGAAAACAGAACTGTAGGTACAAAGATCAGTGGTTGCCAGAGACTGGGGGTGTGGAGAATTTGATTGCAAAGGGTCACAAGAGCATTACGTGGGGGAACGGACATATTCTGTAATCTGATTGTGGTTGTGGTTATGTGGCCATATCTGTCTGTCAAACTCATAGACTGTCTAATCTAAAGGGGTGAATTTTAAGGTATCTAAACTTTATCTCAATTAAACTGATTTTAAAAAAGCTTTGTCCTCATCTTTAATAGCTCTCTTTTGGTGATTTCATAAAGTGGATATTTAATAAATGTTTGTTGGAGGAATGAATGAATACATGAATTAACCATTAAGGAAGTTTTTTGTTGTTGTTGTTTTTTTATTTTTTTTTTATGAAATCCAATTGTATAGAAATGAACTGGAAGTGAGGGGTAGATGGAGGCCAACGGTAAGCAATGCTCTGCAAGGCTGACCCATGCGGGATGGTTCCAGGTTCAGCTTTGTGTTAGGAAGACTCCCGGGACGTTCCAGGCAGGCACTTTCCCATAGTCCAGGGCTGGCTGAGGCTGGTGGTGGATCAAGACATGAACATGCAGTTGGAGGTGTCCATCTTTCTAGCTGTTTCACTAATGGAAGAAAGAAAAGAGAGAGAGAGAGAGAGAGAGAGAGAGAGAGAGAGAGAGAGAGAATGGGAGGGAGGGAGGAAGGAAGAAAGGAAGAAAGGAAGAAATGAATTGGGAGAGAGTTGAGTGTTTTGCTCCCTCTCACAGGTGCTCTGCTCACTGTCTGAGGAGCTCACCTCTCTGTGAATCCCCGTGACTTGGAGGCAGCACGGGAGGGCATGGACTTGCCAAGAGGAAGCAGCACCTACAGGATCCAGCTGGCTTTCTGAGGAAGTCTTAATCATCCTAGAACTGGCATCTTCTTCAGGAAATTCCCAGCCATCAACCAATATTGAGAAGGGTAAAGGTTGTGAGGAGAGTCTGCATGGGGAGTGCCTGGCTGGAAGCACCATGAGCAGAAGAAATCCCCATCTTTCGGCAGCCGGGGAGTCTAAATATGAAAGTGCTACCTTCAAGGATCTGCATTTTCTTCGAATTTTCTAATCTAGTGAATATCTCTTTTAATTGATTATTTTAAAAATAGATCATAAAAACAACTTCTCCAGTTTAATAATGCATTGCCACTAGTTACTAAAAGAATGGAACTGTTTTTGGCAAATCTGAAAATATGCCCATTTGTATTTATAGAGCAGTTATTTTACTTTCATTTTACCAAATGATCGTTTTTTTCTCTGCAAGTAATTTATCACTGGATTCTCCCTTCACCCCTCCTGCTAACTATTTCTAAGTGGACAGCTCACTAATGTTAAATATATTCACATTGTTGTACCACTAATCTCCAGAATTTTGGCATCTTCTGAAACTGAAACAACTTCCCATTTCTCCTTGCCCTGCAGCCCTTAGCAACCACCATTCTACTTTCTGAATCTCTGACTTTGACTCTCCTAGGTATTTTATGTGAGTGGAAACATACAATTTTTGTCTTTTTGTGACTGGCTTGTTCACTTAGCATAATGTCCCCAAGATTCATCTATAGTATGGCATGTGTCAGAATTTCTCTTACATTTTTCTAAAAGAATTATCTATTTAATTTTACGTATTATTATTATTTTCCAACTTGACTAGAGAAAGAGAAAGGGAAAGTGAAAAAGCAAGCCGTCAGGTCCAGGATTTGAACTGTGGTTGACCATGTGGGAGTCCAGTGCCTTAGCCACCATGCCACTTGCCAGCCCCAATTTTGCTCACTTTTAAGACTGAATAATATTGGCTATGTCGCTGGACTCCCATGTAGTGAACTATGGTTCAAGCCCCGGACCCGGTGGCTTAAACTCATGTAAATAATGCTGCTATGTACCAATATCTCTTCAAAACCCTTTTAATTTTTTAAGCGGAATTACGGAATCATAGAGTAATTCTGTTTTTTTTCAAATTAAGGAATCTCATACTGCTTTCCATAGTGACTGCACCATTTTATCTCTCTACCCCTTGCCAATGTTTGCTTGTTTGTTTTGATAGTAGCCACCTTAAAGGGTTTGAGAAGATATCTCATCGTGGTTTTGATTTGCATTTCCCTCCTGGATTGGTGTTGCTAAGCATCTTTATATGTGTTTGTTGGTCATTGTATATCTTCTCTGAAAAACTTTTTACTTAAGTCCTTTGCTTCTTTTTAGATTGGGTTACTTGTTTTCAACCTGTAGACGTTCTTTATGTATTCTAGCTATTGACCCTTTATGAGATACTAGTTAGCAAACATTTTCTCTCATCTCATGGATTGTATCATGGAATTCTTTGAATCAGCAGTATCTTCCAGTGCAAGAGCATATACTTATAACAAGCTCCTTCAGCAAGTTCTGATACTCCACAGGGCTTGTACATTACTATTCTAATGCACGTAAAGTAGGATTCAGCTTTATTAACATATTTACATAATAAATATTACTAGTAACTCATGAAACCTAGCGTCCTTGGGAAATGGAGTTTAGTAAACATGCCAAGGGGACTGTACCTTCCTTTTAAATAAAAAATCTCTTACCTATTTCCATGGTATATGGCTTCACTCTGTCCTGGTTCTCCTACTTTTCTGGCTATACTTTGTTAGTCCCTGTTGGACTATCTAGTATTCTTTCTGTCCCCACTCTATAAGGGTTCCTGCCTTAGTCCATTTCTATTGAACAAACACAAGACAGACTCTCTCTCTCTTTTTTAAAAAAGAATTATTGAATTTTATTTATTCATTCATTTTATTTTAATTTGATCAGAAAGAGACACAGAGAGAGAGAGAGAGAGGGAAAGTGAGAAAGCAAGTCACCAGCTCTGGGACTTAAACCGTGGTCAGTCATATGGGAGTGTCTAGCACCTTAACCACCATGCCATCTGCTGATCCCCAAGACAGACTCTTTTTTATGACAACTTGCTTTTGCGATGACAAACCCATCCCCAGAATAGCAACATAAATGTATTCACTTAGGCTCTGCTCTCATGACCTAATACCTCTTATTAGGCCCCACCTTCTAACACTGTTGCCTTTGGGATTAAATTTGGGACTTAAACCGTGGTCAGTCATATGGGAGTGTCTAGCACCTTAACCACCATGCCATCTGCTGATCCCCAAGACAGACTCTTTTTTATGACAACTTGCTTTTGCGATGACAAACCCATCCCCAGAATAGCAACATAAATGTATTCACTTAGGCTCTGCTCTCATGACCTAATACCTCTTATTAGGCCCCACCTTCTAACACTGTTGCCTTTGGGATTAAATTTCCAGTGCGGGAATTTGGGGGATTCATTCAAACCACAGCAATTTCGACAGCTCTTTGCTCAGCCTTGGCTTTCCCGCTGGATACCTTCCCTAGACATCTGTAAATGTGACCTTGACTTCGAGAGCAATGACTTCCAGATCAAACAGCGTAGCCTAGCCCAGATCTACGTAGATCTATGCCTTCTAGACAAGTCCACTGGGGAGCCCTCAGCACTTCGAACTCAACGCATCCAGTCCAAATCTTACCTGGTCTTTCTCCTCTAAACTGACGCTCTTTACCCTATCTTTGCATTTACCAAAGGCAGAAACCAGGCAGTCAACCTTGCCCTTAATCCACACATTCTTTCTGTCATTTAATTCTGATAATACCATATGCTAAATAGCTATCAGGTTTATTGATCCTGTAGTCTTGGCTTAGCAAGTGATATTCAGAGAAGCTTGAGGCTTCCCCCTGCACATATGTGCACACACTCATAGGCACACACATGCATAATGTGCCTATAGGATGTGATACCCCTGGTGAAAAGAGAGTGGGACTGCTGACAGTTCTCTCTGTGGGTTGGCCAAGGACATCATAAATCACTAAGACGTGGGAGAGGGCAATCGCCGCCCCCAACTCCTGCCAGGCTGTTTGGTAATGTCTAGAGACTAGGGCGCTGGTGTGAATGTGCTATTGGCATCTAGTGGGTAGAAACAGGAGTGCTGCTTAAACATCCTATAATAGACAGGACAACCTCCACACTCATGCCCCTCAAAAGATATCCAGTCCCAGAAGTGCTGTGCTTGAGAAATCTTGCCCTATGATGACCCTAAACCTTTGATTCCCTCCCTAGATCCCTTTTATCTGAGGACACAGCAAATTCCATCTTCTTAGTACTGGCTGCTGTCAGCTCATAACCATGTTCTGTGAACTCAGGAGCCACCTCAAGGTCTATGAGGTGACCTGTTCCTTCTTTTAACCCCCCCCGCCCCCTCAATGAGTCCGTCAATGACCGGCTGATACAGAGCTGTAACAGCCCAGACCTCTGGCTTCAAAGAGGGCAATCCTGTGCTGCCATCATGTTCCAGAGCATCTGTGGGACTGGGTTGAAGGTGAACTTCAGCTGAAACCACATGCCATGGACTGGATGATTGTGTCCCCCAGTCCCTTCCAATTAAAAAATCATAAGCCCAGTAGGATGGTTTTTAGAGATGAGCCTTTGGGAGACAGTTAGGTCATAAGGATGAAGCCCTCATGAACACAAGTAGTGTCCTTACAAGAAGAAGCCAAAGAGCTAGTTCGTCCCCTTTCTGCCTTGAGACAACACAGTAAGAAGGTAGCTATCTGTAAGCCAGAAAGGAGATCTTCACCAGAACTGACCATGCTGGCATCTTGATCTCATATTTTTATTTTCAAGAACTATGGGAGCAGCAGGTGGCATGGTGGTTAAGGTGTTGGACACTCCCACATGGCTGACCATGGTTTGAGTCCTGAATCTGGTGGCTTGCTTTCTCACTTCCTCTCTCTCTCACTCTCACCCTCTGTCTCTCTCTGGCCAAATTAAAAAATAAATGAATGAATAAATAAAATAAATAATTATAAAAAAAGAACTATGAGAAATAATTGTTTGTCATTTAAGCCACACATCTGTGGTAATTTGTTATAGCAACTGGAGTTGATTAAGACAGTACATCTTTTTAAATAAATAATATGCACCAGAGGGTGTGTATACTCACCAGAGACAGAAAAAGGTGGGAGAAGGGGACAAAGTACCCTCAATGGGGTGTGGTCACACCACAATCCCTTTTCCTTCATTTCTCAATCCCATCAGGATTTTGGTTACACACATACATGTGCCCTGTGTGTTTTTCAAGCCACAGGTGCCAGGATTTGAACTGCAGTCAGCGATACGGGATCTGGCTTTCATGCATAGTGCTTAACTGCTGGGCTAGGGGGCTTACATAGCTGCTTCCTCTGGTCTTTCTTGCTTTTCACACCTCCCTGCAGCTCTCTCCTGAGAGTATACCCCTAAAATGCCATTTGTACACGATCCTTATCTCAGTTCTCTTTCTACAAAACATGTCTTGAGACACAGGCCATGACCAATATTGGTCAATGTACAGAAAGCAAAGCACGGAAAGATCAGTCAAATGAGGTCAACCCCTAGCAGCAAAGAGAACCAAAAGGACCTGGACTGACCCCAAGGGTATCTCTACAGTGATCAGGGTCCTTAGCCTAGCCCTTACCAGCCCAGTACTTGTCCTGGCACCAGAACCAGCTTTGGGGCCTAGGAGAGTCCAGTGGCTGATCCATGGAGGGCAGCTCTCCTAGGAAGCTATATTAACCACACAACACGATCAGCTAAACCAGCAGGAGTTTACTAAATCCTTCTAGTAAGTGTCAGAGTTAGGTGAAGAGGGGTTATAGCTTTCAGTTTAGACACTTAACAAGGATTAACCAATGGAGACAACCGTTGTTGGTCTCTCTCCTATGGTTCACAAATCCTCTGCATCTTGTCTTCCAGATGCCCACTGTTGCCTCAGCCATTCTCTACAAAATGCAAGTCAGATCCCAGCCTCATCCTGCAAGCAGTTCTTTAAGGCTCCCTGTCATCTACAGGATAAAAGCCTACTACCCACTGTTTGACGGAGGCCTTCATAATCTCTCCCTTACTTATCTGCCCAACATGTTCTCTCACCATTCTTCTATATACTTTAAGTTCTTGAAAACATGGACCTGCCTGCAGGTTCCCAGACATTCCACCTTCTGAACCTGTTGGTCCTCTTGCTTTTCCCCATTGTCCTCACCCTATTGACATTTAACAATCTCTTACTCACCCTCTGGGCCTGCGATTCATAGAGTCATAACTTCTCTAGGTTCTAACTACACCTCACTCACCCACCACGAGAGCACTGATCATTCTACTGTAATTGTTCATTTGTATTAAGTCTTCTCTCTCAGCTAAATTCCCTGAGCTCAGAGACAGATCCTTTCTATTATCTCTCTAGTACCTAAGAAGAACTTGAGGTGCACTGCACCATGGTTAGTGCTCATAAAGTAGATCTGGGATAGTCTACCTACAGGTCCCAGCTCAGTCACTTGCTATTCAGGGATCTTAGACAAAGTACTTACTTTTCTATGATTCTGTTTCATTATCCGTAAAATGAGGATATATTAGCTTCTTCTAAAGTTATTGGGAGGGTTAACAAGCCTTCCCAGGTAAATGCAGTGTGCCTGGACAGCAGGTAAGGGCTATGAAGCACAGTCTCTGGCACATAGTAAGCACTCGATACATGTTAATTGCTAGAAATGTTCACTGCATATTCGTATCTTGATTGCTAATTTTTGCCCTCAAGGAATAAATAAATGAACAGTAAATGCAGGAAAGTGCTGCTCTCTTAACCACACAGGTTGGGAGATACTTATTTACTTACTTTGAAGACCTGACGCATGCTGACTGTTTATCTAATCTGTCCATCAATTACTCTACCAGAACTTTGCCTGCTAGGCTATTCTGGGTAGATGGTATTTGAGATAAGTCCTGAAAAACAAGATGAAGTCAGTAGAAAAATGAAAGAAAATGTGTCCCTGGATAGAGGAATGGGTGGATTCAAAGGTCCCGAAGGAAAAAAAAAAGTTAGTCAAAATAACCTACTGCTCCTACTAACCCCATCAGTCACAGGATGTGTTCCAGGGACAAACAAAAACAAAAACAAAAGCAAACTGGTGCACCTGTACCTGATGCTTGAGAAGTTAGAGGGAAAGGAGGATGGGTAAATTTGGGGAGAAAAGACCAGACCATGCAGGTACTTATAGGGAAGACCTGGGGATCTTATCTGAAGTAGAATGGAAGGTTTCAGGCAGCATAAGAAAATGATCTGTTTTTTGTTTTTAAAGAGAATGTCTGACTCTCTAGTCTTTCATGTTAACAGATAAACTTCTGTAAATTCCTTGCTTTCTCACTTTGTCTCTGTCTCTCATCCTGTCTCTCTCTGGTCAAATTAAACTAAACAAGTAAATAAATAAAGTTAAATAAAATAATTCTTTTTAAAAAAAACCAACAACAAAAACTTCTGTAAATTCCTTGCTTTCTCACTTTGTCTCTGTCTCTCATCCTGTCTCTCTCTGGTCAAATTAAACTAAACAAGTAAATAAATAAAGTTAAATAAAATAATTCTTTTTAAAAAAAACCAACAACAAAAACTTCTGTAAATTAAGAAAAAAATACTAACAATTTCAAGGGTAAAAGAATGACTTTTCTGTGTGTCTTCATCAGAAGCCATTTTAATTTCCAGGAATGTATAAGAAGGTTTATGGGAAATAGTTGTTTTATTTTTAAAAGTGAATTTACTAAAGTCCATAGGTATATGAAATCTTTGTAAGATTTAAATTTTCTTTTTATACCATAGAAAAATATGAATGTTAGGGGCTGGCCCCATGACTCAGTGGGGATGGATCCCACATAGATGACTGTGGTTCAAATCCCAGACCAGAGGCTTGAAAAAGATGCTAGACATATGAGTGTGTGCATGCCCCAAAGCCCAACAGGTTGGAGAAATGGAAGAGAAAGGATTGTGAACATGCCCCATTGGAGGAGCAGGGTGTATTCTCCCTCTCTCTGTCTCTCTGTCTCTGATGAATGCATGCACCCTCTAGCAACTAAAAATAGATAAATATGAACATTGGTTGAGTAATTTTTAAAATTTATTTATTTATTTATTATTTAAAGTTTGCTATAGGCCATGTATAGTCACCAGAGAGAGACAGGGAGAGAGAGAAAGAGAGAAAGTGAGAAAGCAAGCCACTAGGTCTAGGACACCTACCACTGTTGGCCATGTGGGAGTCCAGTGCCTCAACCACCACACCACCTGCTAGATGAAGTCAGTAGAAAAATGGAAGGAAATGTGTCCCTGGATAGAGGGAGGGGTGGATTCAAAGGTCCTGAAGAAAAAAACAAAAGTTCGTCAATGGTTAGCCTCCATGGTTGAGTAATTTTTATTTGATTAATTTCCAGCAGGTCTTATATTCAGGCATTTAAAAAAATTTTGTTTTCTTTAGTCATCATAGAATCAATGCATGTACACATGAGAGTGGAGTTGAGAGGGATTTCTCCACTGGGTCTGTTCATGCTGAGATTCCCTTCCTCCATTCTTTCAGCTCATCGAATCTTGGGTGCTTATGCACTTGCCTGATGTGTATCAGGTCGACTGAGCCCAGAATTCTAACCATGCACACCAAGTGGGTTCTGGTTTTGCTTGAGCAGCACATTACTGCTGCTCCATGGAGTTGGCCCCAGAAGTTTTTTTATTTATGCCAGAGGGCACATGTGTTCATCAGAGAAAGTTAGAAAGATAAATAGATAGATAGATAGAGAGAGAGAGAGAGAGAGAGAGAGAGAAGACTCCTCCTTCACATGGGGCCCGATCATGCAGCAACCCCTTCGCTATCATTCCTCTGTCCTGTCAGGATTCGGGGCATACATGCATACACACCTGCTGCATTTTTCCAAGCCACTGGGGTAGAATTTGATCCATGGTCATATGGGATCTGACTCCCCTAACCACCAGGCTGTGGGACAAGCACACAACTGGTATTTTTAATAGTGAAACAATTACTTATTTTTTAAAAGCTGACCAAAGAGAGAGGCAAAGTGTGAAAGCATGGCATCAGGTCTGGGACTCGAACCCCAATCAGTCATGTGGGATCTCAGTTGCCTTAACTACCATGCCATCTGTGTATTCTTAAGATTGTTAAAAGTCATTTTAGGGACCAGCAGATGGTGTACAGGTTACCTTGCTGGACTCCCCCACAGATGTCCGCAGTTCATGATCTGGACCTGGCAACTTAACACTCACACTGGGCACGTGTGCATGCCCAAAATCCCAAGAGAAGAATGGAGAAGGGATTGTGGCGTGGCCATTCCCCCGGGGGGTGATTTCTCACTTTTTGTTTCTCTGGTGAGTGCACTCTCCCTATAGGAAAAAAATTCTCTTAAAGAAAAGAAAAAAGTCATTTTAATTTCCAGCATTTTAAAAAATTATTTTATTTAATTTTATTTATTCATTCACTTATTTTAATTTGACCAGAGAAAGAGAGAGAGAGAGAGAGAGCAAGCCACCAGGTCCAGGACTCAAACCATGGTTGACCATGTGGGAGTGTCCATCACCTTAACCACCATGCCACCTGCTGGTCCCCATCATTTTATTTTTTTTTAAAGCTTACTCTGGTTGTTTTGTAGAGAATATATATATATATGTATTTTTTTTTGCTGGGGGGACGGCAAGTGGCATGGTGGTTAAAGGCGCTGTACTCCCACATGGCCGACCATGGTTCAAGTCTCGGACCTGGTGGCTTGCTTTCTCACTTCCTCTCTCTCTCTCTCTGTCTCTCTCTGATCAAACTGGAAAATAATAATGATAATAATAATAAATAAAGTTAAAATAAAATAATTCTTTAAAAAAAAAAAAAAGAATATATTAAGTGAGGGTAGCAATGGAAGTGAGACCAGTAAGGAGTCTGTGAGAATACAGACAAGAGGTGGGGATGACTCCAGCTGTGTGTGATCCTGGAGAGAAGTGGAAGAAATTAAGATGTACAAGAAGGCTTCGAGAATTCAAGGAAAAATGAAATTGAAATTGGAATCTATTTTGGTGCAAGGAAATTTTGAAATCCATGCATAGTGGCTGTGCATTTTGCATAATACACATTTTCCCATGCACTTCTGAAGACCCTGTGTGTTTACCTGTACCTGGGGAGAGGAAAGAGCAGGCCTTGCTGATGGCATTGGATTGAAGGGTGAGGATGAGGCAGGCAATGGGGTCACGTTTCTGGCTTGAGCTAACAGCTGCATCAGTTACTGAGATGGGGATGCTGGAGACTTTGGACATGATACATTTAAAGCAAAAGCATGCACCCAGGTGGACTTGTGAAAGAGCAGTTAGATGGAGGATCTGGACGCCTGGAGAGGTATGGGCTTCCTTCTAGGGTCCTTAGTGCATAAGCAGCATTGAAGTCACGAGACAGGATGAACCATCCAGGAAGAGAGTGTGGCAGGGAGGAGAGAGGCTAGAGCTGAGTCTTGGGAACCCAAGATTTAGAATTGTGTGAGAGATGCAGAGAGAAGCCTGCAACATATTCTGAAAAGAACAGAAAAGAGGCAGGAGAAAAACAAGTATATCCAAGACCTAGGAAGAGAAGTTATTAATAAGGTTAGGGAAATCAAAAGCAAAGGTCAAATAAGATAAACACAGAAGAAGCTCATTTGGGTTTGTAATCTGGAGGAGTTAAGTGACTTGGACAAGAGTAATTTGGAGGAGTCTCAGGACTGAAGCTATACTGGAGTAGGTCTGCGGAGTAAATGAATCGAGCGATCCAACACTGTAGATAGCTCTGAAAAAGTTCAATTGTGTGGTGAGGGGCTAAACTGAGAAAACCATTGGCCCCAGTAGTAGGCTAAAGCAAAAGCAGGCAGGTAACTGTTTAGCAAAGGTCTCTGGAAATCTAAAACCTTCATTTGCAGTACAATAAATACTCTCACCATGGCCAATTTCAAGATGCCAGCATGATCTCAGATAGCGTGCAGAATTCCTGAAAAATTAGCCCTGCCACTGTGTCACCAGTAGTACTGTGCTACTCTGCAGAACTAGAAGCCACATGGCCAACCTCAGGTTTGAATCCTGAGTTGACTTGAAGCATGTCTGGAGTGCACCCAGGATCTTGACTGGCTAGAGGGCTAAAGGAAAGGGTCACATCATGATAAGGCATTGTCAAATATGTGTGAGTGTGTGAGTGTGTGTGTGTGTGTGTGTGTGTGTGTGTGTGAGTGTGTGTGTGTGTACATGTGTGTCCCTTTTTCTTAAAGAAGCGAATTTTTAAAAAATTCCTGAAAGTTTGACAGTTGGCTCTCAGGAGCCAATTCATCTCAGTTCCAACATACTGCTGGGGGCATGGGTAGGCTCCTTCTCAGAATAGGAACTAAAACACATCGGAAGTGGTCCTGGGTAGAAGAAGAGATCCTTATTTCAGGGCAGCAATGGCACAGGGAAGGAAGGTGAGACAAAAGAGAATGAGGCACAAGGTGCTAACAGGTTTACTGATTTGAGGGTGGGAGGAGGAGATAGGTCTCTGCTCTCTTTTAAAAAAAAAAAATATATATATGGAGACCAGCAGTTGGTGTAATGGCTATGTCACTAGACTCCTGTGTAGTTGACTCTGGTTCGAGTCCCAGACCCAGTGACTTAAACTCATGCCGGGTGTGTGTGCATGCGTGCCCAAGATCCATATATATATATATATATATATATATATATATATATATATATATATATATATATATATATATATATATATATATACACACACACACACACACATACACACACACATGTAAATTTACATTAAACCACTGTATATCTTTATAGTGTACAACATGGTTTTTCCAGCATGGATATAGTGCATATTAGTCAAGTCAAAGACATTACCATATACATTATCATCAACAGGTAACTTTTGCATCTGTTAGTTTTGTGTCAGTTCCTTGATCCTCTCCCTCTCACCCACTATTACCCACCCCTTCCTATGCTGACTCTAATATCTATAGTTACCCTCTCCGTTATTATACTAAGTCTCTTGTTTTCTCAGTGAAAAAGGAAAAAGCCACCAGATGAACATGAGTGGGGAGTGGAATATGGTCTAGACGGAGCTGACAGACTGTTGTGACCAAGGCATTTGAACAGGAGCAGGAGCAGGAGCAGGAGTGGGACAGGAAAGTGGTGGGTGAGAAGGGAATAGGGATTAGAGACTGGGGAGATGCGATGACACAGTGAAGGGTGTGACTCACCAGGAGACGGCTGTTGAGTTGTCAAGGACCTAAGAGGCCCGCGTGGTGAGTGTGCCAACTCCCTGTACATTAAAGTGGCCAAAAATGCTGCCGTGGGTTGGGGGTGAGAGATGGGGGTTAGAAAGGAAGATGGGCATCAAGGAACTAAAATCTTTAGTACGTGAGGAGTGCATACATGTGAGTGTAGTGGGGAGGGGGGTGATTCTGGAAGTTTGCATGACAGTTGTTCGGAGGAGGAAGTGGCATGTGAATAGTACGAGTCTTACAAAGCGGTTGTCTGTGCAATAGGGAGGGAGAGACGTGGTCTGCAAGTGGCAATGCAACTCAGAAACATGCAACTTCTGTTTCTGGTTTTGGGATTCAAGGCGTGGGAGAGAAGAAAGTTGCACCCAATTGCTTGGACTGCAGGGACACATTCTGGGTCAAACAGGTTCTCATGCAGGTGGAGCTGGAAAGGTTTGGTGATTGTAGAGCGGAGGCTTCATGGGGATAGCAGAGAGTTAGGGGAGGTGAGGCTGGGGATTGAGTGGTCAGGCTGGGGACTGGGTCCAGTTGGGAATCGGCCGGGCAGAAAAAAGGTGTGGTCCTGGGTGATCAGAAAGGCCTGGATTTCTGGCAGCAATCATGGCAAGAATTGATTTGAGGCATGTAACTTCGTTTGGATACAACACATTCCACACTCACACGCCTCTAACATTATCAACAAGGTGTCAGACTTGAGATCCTATGAGACATTACCTGACTTAACCTCTAAGCAGACTAAAAGTCCTTCAAGCATCAACTGGCCACCTCCAAGCACTGAGCCCCTATTTCTTTAGTTCTGATCTCCTGAGCTCTACTTCACATTTATGGCATTCAATTTATATTTCTTGGACTGTGATATTCCTGGCTTAGAGAGATCTCATCTCCAAAATTTAATTTTGAATTTCTTTTGGTGTCTTTTTTTTTTTTTTAAACACATTTATTTCTTTAATTAAATTAATTATTATTACTATTTAATTTGCTATAGAGCACATAGCCTCACCAGACAGAGAGAGAGAGAGAGAGAGAAAGAGAGGGAAAGTAAGAAAGTAAGCTGCCAGGTCTGAGGCTGGAATCACTAACAATTGTGTGGAAGTCTAGCATCTTAAAAACCATGCCACCTGCTGGCCCCCTCTTTTTTTCTCCTAGCTGTCCATGTGTGATCCTAAAACAGTTTTTTGTTTTGTTTTGTTTTTTGTTTTAGAATTTGCTTCCTTAGTTTAGTTGTCAGGTTCTCAACCTAAAACATATTATAGTATTACCAAGGGTGTTTGATTATTCAAACTTGTCTACTGAAAAAAAGAGAAATACAAAAGAATTAACCAAAGAGCAATCTAATCTTGATTCATGTAGCAGAATTAGTAATATTAATAGTAACAGATCTGGAGGCATTATGGTGGCGCAGCAAGAAAATATGGTGCTCTGAAAGGCTGATCACATGGAAGCTTCTGGGTCCTCATCTGGAGACCTGCCAGGCTGGGGCTAGCTGGCTGGGAGTGGAACATGGTATCAAGATCCTTTTGGAGTCTCTCTCTCTCCCACTCATCATGGAAAACATAAATAAACAAAACAAAAAAGGTGATAGATCTAGTTGAACATTGAGGGACTGTATCTACAACAAATATTTTCCTGCAGAATTCATGAGATTCTTAGTTGTCAATTGAATATGATAATGCGCTCTGTTCAGTTGCACTAATACAGCTGGTAGACAGCTGTTAACTTCTGTCTCAGAGGGAAAAAAAAATCATAGTATGCTGAAGATACAGGATTTCACATGCTCAATTTTGTAACTTTGAATTTCCGTCTTTAGAACCCAGCCTCTAGAAACAAGAGAAATGCTATCTTAGTTTTTGTTCTCCAGGGTGACCAATAGGATAGCAGCAAGACGAATGAGAAATTTAACTGAGTGGAAGTGAGTCAGAGTGAATTTGGTGTGGGTGTTAGTAGTACTGTTAGTCTTCTGATGAACTTCTTTTTTTTAATGCATTTTTTTATTTCAAGAAAAAGTTTTAGTTTTTTTTTTCCTGAAACTTTTTAAAATTAATTAATTTACATTCATTCCCTAAGCATTGTCACAGCATACAAAATGTGATTTCCCATCCAGAATACACTGCATAGTGGCTTAATCATGCATATTATCATCAATAATTTTCCATTTCTAGTTTCATATATATATATAT